>NC_069499.1:773658564-773796064 GCF_027579735.1 Bombina bombina
TAAATAATAGCAGTCAGTTTCCTTCACACGTGTGCGTTTCAGGGCCTGCCTGCCAGGGCACAGTGTCACCCCAGTGCAACTCATATATGGTGTAACAGTAGTGTAGATTTAAAAAAAACAACACTTTTTTGACTGTGTTAAATAATAGCAGTCAGTTTCCTTCACACGTGTGCGTTTCAGGGCCTGCCTGCCAGGGCACAGTGTCACCCCAGTGCCACCACTCATATCTGGTGTAGCAGTAGTGTAGATTTAAAAAACAACAACACTTTTTTGACTGTGTTAAATAATAGCAGTCAGTTTCCTTCACACGTGTGCGTTTCAGTGCCTGCCTGCCAGGGCACAGTGTCACCCCAGTGCCACCACTCATATCTGGTGTAACAGTAGTGTACATTTTAAAAAAAATTTTTTTTTTGACTGTAATAGATTGAATAGCAGTTAGTTGTCTGCAAGCGTGTGTGTCAGGCCTACAGCGTCTACTCTGCCAACTTCTGCCAATGCACAGTGCCACTCATATCTGTTGTCACAGTAGCTTGCACGCATAGTACCACTAATCAAAAAAAAATGACAGGCAGAGGCAGGCCACCCCGCAGGGGCCGTCATGTTCGTGGTGCTGTGATTCCCTTTGGCCCTAGAATAATGCCCAGTGTTCAGAGGCCACGTACCCCGAACTCGAACATTTCTGAGGACATAGTTGACTGGATAACAGAGGACACCCAATCTTCTACAGCTTCCGCTCAGAACCTTGACGCACCATCCTCCTCCAGCTTAGCTTCGGGCACCTCTCAAGTTACCACTCGCCCGCCTGCCGCCACCACCAACACTAGCACCACAGCCGCTTGACTTGATCTGTCAGAGGAGTTATTTACACATCATTTGGAAGAAATGAGTGATAGTGATGCGCAACCATTATTGCCAGAGGATGTAGATAACAGGGATATGTCTCAGTCAGGCAGCATTACACACATGGACGTACGGTGTGATGATGATGATGTTGTACCCGCTGCTGCTTCCTTTGTTGACTTGTCAGATACAAGTGAAGCGGTTGATGATGATGTGTCCGTGGATGTCACGTGGGTGCCCGCTAGAAGAGAAGAAGAAGAGGGGGAAAGTTCAGATGGGGAGACAGAGAGGAGGAGGAGACGAGTTGGAAGGAGGGGGAGGTCATCGCAAGGAGCTAGTGGCACAGTCAGACAGCATGCATCGGCACCAGGGGTCAGCCAGACAGCACGCCAATCAATGCATGCTGTTGCCACCACCAGAATGCCGTCATTGCAGAGCTCAGCAGTGTGGCATTTTTTTTGTGTGTCTGCCTCTGACAACAGTGATGCCATTTGCAACCTGTGCCAAAAGAAACTGAGTCGTGGGAAGTCCAACAGCCACCTACGTACAACTGCTTTGCGAAGGCACATGATCGCACATCACAAATGCCTATGGGATCAACACATGAGTACAAGCAGCACACAAACTCAAAGCTGCCATCCTCCTCCTGGTCCAGCATCTTCAGCCACGTCAACCACTGCTGTCCTCCTTGCCCCCTCTCAACCATCCGCCACTCCGTCTCTTGCCTTGAGCAGTTCCTGCTCATCTGCCCACAGTCAGGTGTCTGTCAAGGACATGTTTGAGCGTAAGAAGCCAATGTCACAAAGTCACCCCCTTGCCCGGCATCTGACAGCTGGCTTGACTGAACTCTTAGCCCTCCAGATTTTTTTTTTTTTTTTTTAAATAGTTTTTTATTTGAGGATTGTTACAAGGCATACATATAAAACAAAGCAATAAAACATAGTAATAATGAGAAATACAGCATAGTACTACATGTTTCCAATATACACTTCATATTCCAGACAAGAGGTACAGACATAAGGTATGTAACTAATATGCCTAATGATCATTACACCTCCCTGATGTCACACGAGGTCACTTTTGGGCCTCTGTAAAAAACTAGTTACATTATAGGGGGCCAACTTCAACAAAGGAGACCACTTTTGGGTCTCAGATGACAAACCTCTTTTTTATTCTTTAATATGAACTTTGTACATTCGTATTTAATTACTTCATCTGCATAGTGCCATCAATGCTACAGAGATCCAGCTAAGGGATCTGAAAATAGGGTATAGTTGAGGACACATCATTAATACAGTGGCTTCATATATAGAGATAGAGAAAAACAAACTGCAAACTCAAGCTAAACCTGTATAGACATCCACAGACGTAAATCAGAAATGATGACCATTATACAATATAAGATGGTAACATACATGAGATATAAACAACCAATAAACACACTAATATTTAACTATCTGGAGGCAAAAGGTGAACTAATCTAAGAGTACATCAATTAGCAGGTTAGATGTAGAGAGGAGCGTGCATATAAACACAGCAAAATTATAGGGCTCTTTGGACAGGGCAGAGACTGCGTAACTCTGCCAAAAGGGAAGGGAATGGAGGGGAAATGCAGGAGATAAATTGCTGAGACATTATCAGACTAGTACTGAAACTGCAGGCGTTAGCAAACTCTAAGAAAGATTTGGGTAGGTGGCATGCTGATACGCTGAAAGCTGCTTCAACTAGTTAAACTAAATGTATGCTTTAAATATATTACATAAATATCCTTTTCACATACCTATATTATAGGAATAATAGCCCACATTATGCGCAGTTAAGAGATCCAAAGATCTCCTACAATATTTTGGTAGAGTCTGTTACATGGTTTCACCAGAGTCGCACATCAGAATTATATAATACCACTTGGTCCTAGACTTATAGAATTTATGCAAAGGAATAAGATTTCCCAATGTCTGCCGGCATATTACTAAAATACATAAATTGTAAATACAGAAACATTCAGAGGGTAAATGCGATCAATGTGTTCAACTACATAGACCTCAGGAAAACTTATACTGGCTAAAACATATATTACTTGCCTAAGGGACCTATTCACATCTGCATTGTGCGTGTATGATCTCTAAATACAATTTAAGGAAAGAAGAGAAAACAAAAAAATGCACACAGTAGACATAATAACAATGGAGTCTCTCCTGTGCTCAATGTTGGGAAACACAAACTATTAGGCAGGAAGCAGATCATCTGAAATATAAATTAGTTCCCTTGGCGTGAGTCAATAATATATTCGTACACCACAAAGACAGTCAAAGTTGGGGCAAAATGTGTAAGATTGAATGGACCAGGCTGACAGGTGTCCCGGTTCCCTGAGCAAGGACCGCAAACTAGCCCACTCCTGCCCGTCTGATTCTACAGACGAAGTTGCCATAGGAACAGAACTCCCGAGAGGCCGGATCAATTTTCCCCGGGATCCAAGCTAGGGTAAGGCTGCACATGAGGAAGACAGTTGTCCACCCCGCAACAACCTCTCCGAATTTAGAAGGGCTACAGACCTGCATAAGGACCAGATCCGTGCTGATTGGCATTGGCTCCGTCCAGGATGAACCAGCATGCAGTATGTCAAAAGTAAGGTCCCTTGTGGCAGTTCGGGCTCCTACTTGAAAGATAGATGTAACATAGAGCTCATCCTTAATACAGTGAGCTGCGCACGGTAGGTTGTGCACAATTCCCAGTTGCTTTTCTGTATTTGGCTCCAATAGCTTAGGCACTAGGGTCCGTGAGGAAATAGTCTCTGCGGTAATGCGACTTCCTTCCAGCTGCATGGGGCTGTGATGTGAGTTGAAGCTGGGTCCAATCTCCTCCTCCATAATGAGCCCAGTGGTCTCTTGTCCATTGCTCTGAGCTGCAATGATTGCCAGAAGCCGATCAAACCGATCACACATCTGTTTTTCATGTTCTCTAAATAGGGCTTGTATCTGTAGAAATAGGTTCCCCTCCATGCTGTTGTTAAGCCGGTTTCCCCGGGGGAGGGTGCCGAGATCTCTCTCACGAGAGGCCGTTGAAAGGTCTCAGCTGTCCGGTCTGGAAACTCTCAGAAATTTCAAAATAGAATCAGCTCATCAACTGCTGCTACAGAAAGCACAATATCAGGCTGGATGGTTGCATATCATCAAGATTATAGGCAAAATGTGAGTCTGTTTTGCAGAGCTCCCAAATAAGCGGCCATCTTCAGACCTGGCCCGGACACGCCCCCAGCCCTCCAGCTTTTACCATACAAGCTGGTGGAGTCTGAGGCGTTCAAAAAATTTGTAGCTATTGGGACACCGCAGTGGAAGGTACCCGGCCGAAATTTCTTTGCACAAAAGGCAATCCCCAACCTGTACTCGATTGTGCAAAAGGAAGTAATGGCATGTCTGGCACACAGTTTTGGGGCAAGGGTCCATATGACCACTGATACCTGGTCTGCAAAGCATGGTCAGGGCAGGTATATCACCTACACTGCGCATTGGGTAAACCTGCTGACGGCTGCCAAGCATGGAATACGTGGCTCTGCAGAGGAGTTGGTGACACCACCATGACTTGCAGGCAGGCCTGCTGCCACCTCCTCTACTCCTCATACTCCATCCTCTTCCATAACCTCCTCGGCTGAGTCCTCTTCTGCTGCTGCGTCTTGCTCCACATCAACGGCACCCCCCCAGCTCCCAGGTACTATTCCATATCCCGGATACGGCAGTGTCATGCCGTCTTGGAGTTGACTTGCCTGAAAGCAGAGAGTCACACCGGACCAGCACTCCTGTCCGGCCTGAATGCACAGGTGGATCAGTGGCTGACTCCGCACCAACTGGAGATCGGCAAAGTGGTTAGTGACAATGGAAGCAATTTGGTGGCGGCATTGGATTTGGGCAAGTTAACACGTGCCGTGCATGGCACATGTGTGTAATCTGATTGTACAACGCTTTGTGCATAAGTACCCAGGCTTACAGTACGTCCTGAAGCAGGCCAGGAAGGTGTGTGGCCATTTCAGGCGTTCCTACACGGCAAGCGCACTTTTCAGATATCCAGCGGTGAAACAACATGCCAGTGAGGCGCTTGATTTGCGACAGCCCGACACGTTGGAATTCAACACTCCTAATATTCGACTGCCTGATCCAACAAGAAAAAGCCTTTAACGACTATTTGTATGAACGGGGTGCTAGGACAGCCTCTGCGGAGCTGGGATTTTTTTTGCCACGTTACTGGACGCTCATGCGCAATGCCTGTAGGCTCATGCGTCCTTTTGAGGAGGTGACAAACCTAGTCAGTCGCACCGAAGGCACCATCAACGACATCATACCATTTCTTTTCTTCCTGGAGCGTGCCCTGCGAAGAGTGCTGGATCAGGCCGTAGATGAGCGTGAAGAGGAAGAGTTGTGGTCACCATCACCACCAGAAACAGCCTTATCAGCATCACTTGCTGGACCTGCGGCAACGCTGGAAGAGGATTGTGAGGAAGAGGAGTCAGAGGAGGAATGTGGCTTTGAGGAGGAGGAGGAAGACCAACCACAACAGGCATCCCAGGGTGCTCGTTGTCACCTATCTGGTACCCGTGGTGTTGTACGTGGCTGGGGGGAAGAAGATACCTTCAGTGAGATCACTGAGGACGAGGAACGGGACATGAGTAGCTCAGCATCCAACCTTGTGCAAATGGGGTCTTTCATGCTGTCGTGCCTGTTGAGGGATCCTCGTATAAAAAGGCTGAAGGAGAACGACCTGTACTGGGTGTCCATGCTACTAGACCCCGGTATAAACATAAAGTGCCTGAAATGTTACCGAATTTATGCAAGTCGGAAAGGATACAGCAGCTCCAAAATAAATTTAAAAGTATGCTTTACACAGCGTACAATGCTGATGTCACAGCACAACGGGAATCTAACAGGTAATCCTCCTCCTCCCACGACCATGCCGGCAAGGACAGAATGCTTTACAGAAGTGTTGTTGATGGAGGACATGCAGAGCTTTTTAAAGTCCTACGCATCGCCACAGCCCTTCGGGGTCCACCATCAGAGAATGACTCGACCGACAGGTAGCAGACTACCTCGCCTTAACTGCAGATATCGACACTCTGAGGAGCGATAAACCCCTTGACTACTGGGTGTGCAGGCTTGACCTGTGGCCTGAGCTATCCCAATTTGCGATAGAACTTCTGGCCTGCCCCGCTTCAAGTGTCCTGTCAGAAAGGACCTTCAGTGCAGCAGGAGGTATTGTCACTGAGAAGAGAAGGCGCCTAGGTCAAAAAAGTCTAGATTACCTCTGTCAGGATAGGTAAAGTCCAGAGTTAGACCCAAATGCTAGAATGAGGTTAATAACACCCTAGCACAGTGAGTATATACCAGGACCTGACCCTGCGACAGCTGTAGTATAATATACTCACAGTAATAGACTGGAAGATGACACAGCAGGGTCAGGAGAAGAAACTTTGTGTAGAAAGGGTTAACCAATAGAGTAATCAGGCAGGCAATGTCCAGCAACGTGTAATCAGGCAGGTAAGGGTTAACCAATAGAATAGTCAGGCAAGCAATGTCCAGTAACGTGTAATCAGGCAGATAGGGTTAACCAATAGAGTAGTCAGGTAAGCAGTGTCCAGCAACGTGTTATCAGGCAGGTAGGGGTTAACCAATAGAGTAGTCAGGTAAGCAGTGTCCAGCAACGTGTTATCAGGCAGGTAGGGGTTAACCAATAGAGTAGTCAGGTAAGCAGTGTCCAGCAACGTGTTATCAGGCAGGCAGGGGTTAACCAATAGAGTAGTCAGGTAAGCAGTGTCCAGCAACGTGTTATCAGGCAGGTAGGGGTTAACCAATAGAGTAGTCAGGTAAGCAGTGTCCAGCAACGATATCAGGCAGGTAGGGGTTTAGAATAAGCAGGCACAAATTCAGGAATCACAAGAATAAATTTGTACTCACATAGCCCACGAGTAACAACAAACAGGCACCGATGAGAGGAGACGCCGGAATAAGAAGGCCTCCTGACGTCATCGGAAGAGCGACAGGAACAGGGTTGCTAAGCAACCAATGAAAGCGCTACTGCGCTGAGACAGAGGAAACGATCAGCAGCTGAGCGATCGCGACAACCTCACCTTTATTAAGATGAATGAGGGATGGATTCCGAAGGGACTGACAGTGGGCGATACATTCGCCTAAAAGGCCTGATGAGATGAGCTGCCTTGGGCTAAAAATGGTCCACACGCTGTTGTATTTGATCTCTGAATGCCGGATGACTTGCGTGACTTATCCGCCACCAACTAGGGTTCAAGCCGCAATGTTTTAGGGCACTTTCTGCCTGGGAAACAAACATCAATTTTTCTGGCCGCTGCTACAGCAGCGGCTGCAACAATACCTAATTTTTCAGGCATGTGTACATGCCTAATTTTTCTGGCCTCTGGTGCTGCACTGTGGCTTCAAAAACCAAACAAAAAAAAGGCACATAACAGGATTAAACTGATAGGAATAGTACTACTTAACACACCACTCCTATCTGGTGGCACATTAGATTGCACGCGCAGTGCCCCAAATTTGAAGTAGGAGGACCGACCAAGCATCTTTTTCCATCTCCCGGTTCCTAAAATCGATGCCATATACACGTCCCCTGATAGGGGACGTAACAGGGATTAAACTGATAAGAATAGAACTACTTAACACACCACTCATATCTGGTGGCACATTAGATTGCACGCGCAGTGCCCCAAATTTGAAGTAGGAGGACCGACCAAGAATCTTTTTCCATCTCCCGGTTCCTAAAATCGATGCCATATACACGTCCCCTATCAGGGGACGTAACAGGGATTAAACTGATAAGAATAGAACTACTTAACACACCACTCCTATCTGGTGGCACATTAGATTGCACGCGCAGTGCCCCAAATTTGAAGTAGGAGGACCGACCAAGCATCTTTTTCCATCTCCCGGTTCCTAAAATCGATGCCATATACACGTCCCCTGATAGGGACGTAACAGGGATTAAACTGATAGGAATAGTACTACTTAACACACCTTATAATAATGCAGAGAGAGGCAACGCAGAGAGAGGAGTCTGAAGAAGAGGAGTCAGAGGAGGAAGGTGGCTTTGAGGAGGTGGAAGACCAAACACAGCAGGCGTCCAGGGGGCTTGTTGTCACCTTTCGGGGACCCTTGGTGTTGTACGTGGCTGGGTGGAGGAAGAGACCTTCAATGACATCAGTGAGGACAAGGAACGGGACATGGCTAGCTTGGTATCCAACCTTGTGCAAATGGGGAGTTTGCGGTTGTGCAAATGGACTGTTTGCGGTTGTTTGCAGTGCGTTAAAGGGACAGTCTAGGCCAAAATAAACTTTCATGATTCAGGTAGAGCATGTAATTTTAAACAATTTTCCAATTTACTTTTATCACCAATTTTGCTTTGTTCTCTTGGTATTCTTAGTTGAAAGCTTAACCTAGGAGGTTGATATGCTAATTTCTTAGACCTTGAAGCCCACCTCTTTCAGATTGCATTTTAACGTTTTTACCACTAGAGGGTGTTAGTTCACGTATTTCATATAGATAACACTGTGCTCGTGCATGAGAAGTTATCTGGGAGCAGGCACTGATTGGCTAGACTGCAAGTCTGTCAAAAGAACTGAAAAAAGGGGCAGTTTGCAGAGGCTTAGATACAAGATAATCACAGAGGTTAAAAGTATATTATTATAAATGTGTTAGTTATGCAAAACTGGGAAATGGGTAAAAAAGGGATTATCTATCTTTTAAAACAATAAAAATTCTGGTGTAGACTGTCCCTTTAAACTGGGAGTTTGGTCTGTCACTGTGAAGCAGGCATAACCCTTACACTACCTGATCGATACAACATCATACCTGATGTTTTAAAGCATGTTATTCCAAACAATTTAGGAATGTTAGGTGATTTATGCCCTTTATGGCTTAAAAACAGACTCTGCATCAACTATGTAATTTTCCATGGGAGTTTTGCCATGGACCCCCCTCCGGCATGCCACAGTCCAGGTGTTAATCCCCTTGAAACAACTTTTCCATCACTATTGTGGCCAGAAAGAGTCCCTGTGGGTTTTAAAGTTCGCCTGCCTATTGAAGTCTATGGCGGTTCGCCCGTTCGCCCGTTCACGAACAGTTGGGGAAGTTCGCGTTCGCAGTTCGCAAACCCAAATTTTTATGTTGCAACATCACTATTTACTAGTAGCATATTTAAAGTAAACATGACTATTGCTATAAAGGAGAGCAGGTTACAAGAACTGGTTGAATTAATAGTAATACGATAAGAGGATACTAGTATTACATACATATAGTTACTGAATTAGCTATAATTTGAAGTATTAACAGTGGTTGCATTTATACTCGGGTGTTAATCTATAGTAATTATTACAGAGTGTTGTGACATGTATTCCTGAAGATTGAAATAATTTGACTAAGGTAATGAGAACTTAACTTAGAGTTTTCAGTGTGCACAACGTGTTAGAAGGAATCCCATACCTATTTGATAATTATAAGATAAAACTTCTTCATCGCTAGCAAAAAAACATTTTTTTGGACATTATTATAATATTCATAAAAACGTTAGTGTTTGGACCAATCTTTGATAATTAAAAGGGAATAAATAGTTAAAGCATTCTCTATTAATAATATCTAAAAACAAATAAAAATTAATAAAAATTATAAATTAGCCGTTCTCTATATTATCATATGTCTACACACAAGCGATACCACGAGAACAATGTTAAAAAGATCAAAATAATTAATGTATAAAATGGATAATTAATGTATAAAATTAATTCTTTGCAAATGATGATGTGTAAAATACTGTAAAATGATGGACTTATTTAAAACTTTAGAAACAAAGAATCTCTATATGTTTCATAAAAAGAGCTCATAGGGAAAAATTAATGAAGACTATAGAAATGCTGCTATATCTATATTTAATCCTAAAGGTTGTAGTGTTTTTAATTTATATATCCACCAAGTTTCAAGTTTTTTAATTCCAACAATCTATTAGGTTTTGTATGGGGCACCTCTATTACTTGTACTTTCAAGGAGCTTGGATTGCTTCCTTGGCAGTCTAAAAAATGTTTCGGGACACTATGATTATCCATTTTTTCCTTGATGTTATATAGGTGTTCATTAATCCTACGTCTTATCTTTCTTTTAGTGCGGCCTACATAAAGCAGGCCGCACCCACACTCTAATAGGTAGACAACATAAATTGAGTCACAATTACTTTTGATGTTAATGTTATAGGTTTCTGTTGATTGGCTGTTATGAAATGTGGGTGCTTTATTTATGTGTTTACACATATTACATATTGTTTTCCCACACTTCATGGTTCCTTTCCAATTACTGAGCCAGTTGTCAGTTTTGGGATCAATCTTACTTGTTGGAATTGTTTTTAACTAACTAGGGGCTAAAATATTTTTTAGGCTTCTACCTTTCTTGTATGTGAATATTGGTTTTTCTTCAATGTGTGGGCCTAGGATAAATTTTATGTACAGAAAAGAGGGACAGCAATGGGCACTACATTTGCACCCTCGTACGCAAACTTATATGTGAATGCCTTCGAAAATAACTATGTATGGAATAATAATCCCTTCACCAACAATATTTTAATTTATGCTAGGTATATAGACGACATTATAATTCTATGGAAGGGAGAAGTCGATTTAATCAAAGGTTTTATGAATCATATAAATAAAACGATTTTAATTTAAAATTCACAGAAAATAGCTCTAAAGAAAAAATAGAGTTTTTAGATTTGACTTTTTTAAAGACCATCAAGGGAAAATAGCCGTTAAAAATTATAGGAAAACCACTGATTGTAATAGTTTTATCCAAGCAAAAAGCGCCCATAAAAACAGCTGGATTAATAATGTCCCTCAAAGTCAATTTTTAAGAATTAAGAGAAAATGTACGCATAAATCAGACTATGAGATGGAAGCCAAAATTCTAGAGAAGAAAATTCTAGATAAAGGATACAATCCAGATATCTTGAACCAAGCAAAATTAAAAGTATCCACCAAAGATAGAAGGTAATGTTTTCAAAAGAATAATATCAATGAAAATCCACCACAAATTGGGACCAGTTTACATAAGGATTTAATTAAATCACAATCGAATAATGGTAATGGTATAAGGTTTGTTACTACATAAAACCAAGGGTCAAAAAAAATAGAAGATATAATAAAGAAACATTGGCCTCTTCTCAAATCAGATCCTCTCCTAGGCCCACACCTTGAAGAAAAACCAATATTCACATACAAGAAAGGTAGAAGCCTACAAAATATTTTAGCCCCTAGTAAGTTAAAAACAATTCCAACAAGTAAGATTGATCCCAAAACTGACAACTGGCTCAGTATTTGGAAAGGAACCATGAAGTGTGGGAAAACAATATGTAATATGTGAAAACACATAAATAAAGCACCCACATTTCATAACAGCCAATCAACAGAAACCTATAACATTAACATCAAAAGTAATTGTGACTCAATTTATGTTGTCTACCTATTAGAATGTGGGTGCGGCCTGCTTTATGTAGGCCGCACTAAAAGAAAGATAAGACGTAGGATTAATTAACACCTATATAACATCAAGGAAAAAATGGATAATCATATTGTCCCAAAACATTTTTTAGACTGATATGGAAGCAATCCAAGCTCCTTGAAAGTACAAGTAATAGATCAGGTGCCCCATACAAAACCTAATAGATTGTTGGAATTAAGAAAACTTGAAACCAGGTGGATATATAAATTAAAAACACTACAACCTTTAGGATTAAATATAGATATAGACGTTGCAACATTTCTATAGTCTTCAGTAATTTTTCCCTATGAGCTCTTTTAATGAAACATATAGAGATTCTTTGTTTCTAAAGTTTTAAATAAGTCCATCATTTTACAGTATTTTACACATCATCATTTGCAAAGAATTAATTTTATACATTAATTATCCAAGTTCTTATTTTGATCTTTTTAACATTGTTCTCGTGGGTATCGTTTGTGTGTAGACATATGATAATAAAAAACAGCTAATTTCTAATTTTTATTAATTTTTATTTTGTTTTTAGATATTATTAATAGAGAATGCTTTATTTATTCCCTTTTAATTATCAAAGATTGGCCCAAACAATAACGTTTTTATGAATATTATAATAATGTCCAAAAAATGTTTTTTTGCTAGGGATGAAGAAGTTTCATCTTATAATTATCAAATAGGTATGGGATTCCTTCTAACACTTTGTGCACACTGAAAACTCTAAGTTAAGTTCTCATTACCTTAGTCAAATGCTTTCAATCTTCAGGAATACATGTCACAACACTCTGTAATTATTACTATGGATTAAAACCGAGTATAAATGCAACCACTGTTAATACTTCAAATTATAGCTACTTCAGTAACTATATGTATGTAATACTAGTAACTATCCTCCTTATCGTATAACTATTAATTCAACCAGTTCTTGTAACCTGCTCCTTTATAGCGATAGTCATGTGCACTTTAAATATGCTACTAGTAAATAGAAACCGCTCTGTAACGATAGGCGCATAACATCTAATGTCTCTACACAAGTGCAATTTAAACGTAACCATCTAGACTATAGCATTACTTAAGTCTTAAACATATGAAAACCCTCTATATATTTTTTAGTAAGTGTGTTTTGTGCGCTCAATGTTTTTCAAAAAAATGTCAGCTTGTTAAAATGTTAAAATGTTTGCTTTTTAATGGTATATCTATTGTTTTATCTTTTACTATTCCTTTTAAATGTGTATGACAATGTCACTTTTTTGTAAATTATTTGGTCATTTAGACATTCTAATCACGGACATTTTCATGGCAAACTGATGTAACAATACCTGATTCAGGTCAGCATGTGTATTTACACCCCCCCCCATGTCTCATTGGCCAAAAATGTCACACCTTCACTTTTGATTGGCCGGTATGCCTTTAAAATGAAAGGGCGCCTTTTAAACTCACAAAGCCTTTGAAAAAGCCTGACCGAAGTCGGGAGAAACGCATCAGGCCAGCTTTCAGCTGTTACTAGACCTGAGAGAGCAGCAAAAACTGTTTACACAGCTTGGTTAAACGCTAAGGTTGAGGATCCGGAATATCACTGCCTGAATCATCTTTCCGGAGCTGTGAGAAGGCGGTCCATCTTTAGCCTGTACAACAGAAGCTGCAAGATCCCAGGAGATTTTATTCAATGCCATTCATTTGCTTTCTTTCAGTAAGTGCATTTTTATTTGTGCGTGTCATTCTGTAATAAAACTTTTACACTTAGAAACATAGAATTTAACGGTAGATAAGAACCAAAAAGGCCCATCAAGTCTACCCATATTACATGTTACTTTTTCCTTAGGATAGCCTTATGCATGTCCCAGGCATTTTTAAATTCCTTTACAGTCTTTGTGTTTACCACCTCAAATGGAAGTTTATTCCATGAATCCACCACCCTTTCTGTAAAAAAATGCTTCCTCAAATTTCTCCTGAATCTACTACCCTCTAACTTTAGATTGTGACCCCTTGTTTTGGCATTTATTTTTTGTGAAAAATGCTTTCATCTTCTATTTTATTAAGTCCCTTCATATATTTGAAGGTTTCTATCATGTCACCTATTTCCCTTCTATCCTCTAAACTATTCATATTTAGATCATAGAGTCTTTCTTTGTACGTTTTATATTTTAGACCATGTACCATTTTAGTAGCCCTCCTTTGGACAGCTTCTAGTTTATTTATATCTTTCTGAAGATATGGTCTCCAGAACTGTACACAGTATTCCATATTTGGTCTAACTAATGATCTGTAAAGTGGCATAAGAACCTTGCTATTTCTGCTACTAAAACCTCTTCCAATGCAACCAAGCATTTGACTGACCTTGCTGGCTGCACTGCGGCATTGTGCACCAAATTTTAAATCATCTAAAATAATAATTCCCAAATCCCTTTCTTCTTTAATTACAGTCAGTAATGTACCATTGAGACTATAATTGGCCTTTGGGTTTTTGGATCCTATATGCATAATTTTGCTCTTGGTAATATTAAATTTCAGATCCCATTTATTTGACCAGTCCTCTAGTTTATTAATATCACAGTTCATTTGATCAACTCCTCCTGGAACATCTACCCTGTTACAAATTTTTTGTATCATCAGCAAACAAGCAAACCTTCCCCTTAAGCCCACTTCCAATATCACATGAACATGTTAAACAAAACAGGCCCAAGAACTGACCCTTGGGGAACACCACTAGTAACTGATGCCTCATTTGAATGTACTCCATTAATTGAAACCCTTTGTCGTCTATCTTTAAGCCAGCATTTTACACACTTAACAATCTTAGCATCTATTCCAAGGCAATACATTTTGTGAATAAGTTTGTTGTGTGGGACGGTGTCAAATGCTTTGCTAAAGTCTAGATATGCAACATCTACGGCTCCTCCCTGGTCTATTATTTTAGTTACATGGTCAAAGAAATCAATTAGATTAGTCAGGCATGATCTTCCAGCAGTGAAACCATGCTGTCCTTTGTCTTCTAAGTTGTTTGTCGGAATGAAAGATACAAGTCTTTCCTTTAAAAGAGTTTCCATTAATTTCCCTGCAATTGAGGTCAAACTGACTGGCCTATAGTTAGCAGAATCTTCCCTACTCCCCTTTTTATGAAGAGGGACTACATTGGCAATTTTCCAGTCTTTTGGAACAACTCCTGTTGGAAGTGACTGATTAAATAAATCAGCTAATGGAGTAGCTATTACGGATCGAAGTTCTCTTAGAACCCTTGGATGAATATTATCTGGACCCACAGACTTATTAACTTTTATTTTTGATAAAGCCCTTGAAACCTCTTCTTCTGTAAAAAGAAAAGTACTACTCACATTATTATTTACAGTAGCATCCCTTAATAGAATCTCACTATCTTTACCATCTGTTATAAAGACTGAACAAAAGTAATCATTTAAACAGTTTGCTATTTGTTTATCTTCTTCCACTACTCTATCCTCATTCTTGAGTCTAACTATCCCTCTGTTAGTTTTTCTCTTTTCACTGATATATCTAAAGAAGGTTTTGTCACCGTTTTTTACAGATTGTGCTATTTTCTCTTCTGATTAACTGCTTTGTCATCTTTTGATGGGTTCTCCATTTTTCTTTATCCTCTTCTGAGCCAGTGAGTTTGAATTTTTTATAGACTGTCTTTTTTGTCTTAACTGCATGTGCTACTTCTCTTGAAAACCAGAATGGTTTTCTTTTTCTTTTACTTTTACAAACAAGCCTAATACAGTGTTCAGTTGCATCTAGAATAGCATTTTTAAAATATTCCCACTGTTCTTGTACTCCTGTAATCTGTGCCATCCCTTTTAGGGATTCATCTAGGTATCTGCCCATGTAAGAAAAATCAGTTGATCTAAAGTCTAAGGCCTAGATTTGGAGTTTGGCGGTAGCCGTGAAAACCAGCCGGTATTTGGAGTCAGTCAAAAAAGGGTCTAACGCTCACTTTTCAGCCGCAACTTTTCCATACCTCAGATCCCCTTACGTCATTTGCGTATCCTATCTTTTCAATGGGATCTTTCTAACTCCCGGTATTTAGAGTCGTGTCTGAAGTGAGCTTTAGAAATCTAACGACAAAACTCCAGCCGCAGAAAAAAAGTCAGTAGTTAAGAGCTTTCTGGGCTAACGCCGGTTCATAAGGCTCTTAACTACTGTGCTCTAAAGTACACTAACACCCATAAACTTACCTATGTACCCCTAAACCGAGGTCCCCCCACATCGCCGACACTCGATTCAATTTTTTTAACCCCTAATCTGCCGACCGCCACCTACGTTATACTTATGTACCCCTAATCTGCTACCCCTAACACCGCCGACCCCTGTATTATATTTATTAACCCCTAACCTGCCCCCCACAACGTCGCCCGCCAGCTACCTACAATAATTAACCCCTATCTGCCAACCCGCAAAGCGCCACCACTACATTATAGCTATGTACCCCTAATCTGCTGCCCCTAACACCGCCGACCCCTATGTTATATTTATTAACCCTAATCTGCCGCCCTCAACGTCGCCTCCACCTGCCTACACTTATTAACCCCTAATCTGCCGACCGGAGCTCACCGCTATTCTAATAAATGTATTAACCCCTAAAGCTAAGTCTAACCCTAACACTAACACCCCCCTAAGTTAAATATAATTTAAATCTAACGAAATGAATTAACTCTTATTAAATAAATTATTCCTATTTAAAGCTAAATACTTACCTGTAAAATAAATCCTAATATAGCTACAATATAAATTATAATTATATTATAGCTATTTTAGGATTTATATTTATTTTACAGGTAACTTTGTATTTATTTTAACCAGGTACAATAGCTATTAAATAGGTTAATAACTATTTAATAGCTACCTAGTTAAAATAATTACAAAATTACCTGTAAAATAAATCCTAACCTAAGTTACAATTAAACCTAACACTACACTATCAATAAATAAATTAAATAAAATACCTACAATTACCTACAATTAAACCTAACACTACACCTATCAATAAATTACTTAAATACAATACCTACAAATAACTACAATGAAATAAACTAACTAAAGTACAAAAAATAAAAAGAACTAAGTTACAAAAAATAAAAAAATATTTACAAACATCAGAAAAATATTACAATTTTAAACTAATTACACCTACTCTAAGCCCCCTAATAAAATAACAAAGCCCCCAAAATAAAAAATACCCTACCCTATTCTAAATTACTAAAGTTCAAAGCTCTTTTACCTTACCAGCCCTGAACAGGGCCCTTTGCGGGGCATGCCCCAAGAAGTTCAGCTCTTTTGCCTGTAAAAAAAAACATACAATAACCCCACCAACATTACAACCCACCACCCAGATACCCCTAATCTAACCCAAACCCCCCTTAAATAAACCTAACACTAAGCCCCTGAAGATCTTCCTACCTTATCTTCACCATCGATCCAGAAGAAGTTAAATCCGATTGGCTGATCCGATCAGCCAATCAGATTGAGCTCGCATTCTATTGGCTGATCGGAACAGCCAATAGAATGCAAGCTCAATCTGATTGGCTGATTGAATCAGCCAATCGGATTGAACTTGATTCTAATTGGCTGATTCCATCAGCCAATCAGAATATTCCTACCTTAATTCCGATGGCTGATAGAATCCTATCAGCCAATCGGAATTCGAGGGACGCCATCTTGGATGACGTCATTTAAAGGAACCGTCATTCGGCTAGTAGGCGTCGGGAGAAGAGGATGTTCCGCGTCGGATGGAAGATGATGGCTCCCCGAAGAAAGAAGATTGAAGATGCCGTTGATAGAAGACTTCATCCGGATCATGGACCTCTTCAGCTCCCGCTTGGATGAAGACTTCAGCCGGATCATGGACCTCTTCAGCTCCCGCTTGGATGATGACTTCAGCCGGATCATGGACCTCTTCAGCCCCCCCGCTTGGGCTTGGATCAGGACATCGGAGGAGCTCTTCTTGATCGATCGGTGAACCTGGTATAGTGAAGATAAGGTAGGAAGATCTTCAGGGGCTTAGTGTTAGGTTTATTTAAGGGGGGTTTGGGTTAGATTAGGGGTATGTGGGTGGTGGGTTGTAATGTTGGGGGGGTATTGTATGTTTTTTTTTACAGGCAAAAGAGCTGAACTTCTTGGGGCATGCCCCGCAAAGGGCCCTGTTCAGGGCTGGATAGGGTAAAAGAGCTTTGAACTTTAGTATTTAGAATAGCGGTAGGGCATTTTTTTTATATTGGGGGGCTTTGTTATTTTATTAGGGGGCTTAGAGTAGATGTAATTAGTTTAAAATTGTTGTAATATTTTCTAATGTTTGTAAATATTTTTTTATTTTTTGTAACTTAGTTCTTTTTTATTTTTTGTACTTTAGTTAGTTTATTTAATTGTATTTATTTGTAGGAATTGTATTTAATTTATTTATTGATAGTGTAGTGTTAGGTTTAATTGTAGATAATTATAGGTATTTTATTTAATTTATTTATTGATAGTGTAGTGTTAGGTTTAATTGTAACTTAGGTTAGGATTTATTTTACAGGTAATTTTGTAATTATTTTAAGCTATTTTAGCTATTAAATAGTTCTTAACTATTTAATAGCTATTGTACCTGGTTAAAATAAATACAAAGTTACCTGTAAAATAAATATAAATCCTAAAATAGCTATAATATAATTATAATTTATATTGTAGCTATATTAGGATTTATTTTACAGGTAAGTATTTAGCTTTAAATAGGAATAATTTATTTAAGAAGAGTTAATTAATTTCATTAGATTAAAATTATATTTAATTTAGGGGGGTGTTAGTGTTAGGGTTAGACTTAGCTTTAGGGGTTAATACATTTATTAGAATAGCGGTGAGCTCCAGTCGGCGGATTAGGGGTTAATAATTGAAGTTAGGTTGTCGGCGATGTTAGGGAGGGCAGATTAGGGGTTAATACTATTTATTATAGGGTTAGTGAGGCGGATTAGGGGTTAATAACTTTATAATAATAGCGGTAATAGGGGTTAATAAGTGTAGGCAGGTGGAGGCGACGTTGAGGGGGGCAGATTAGGGGTTAATAAATATAATATAGGGGTCGGCGGTGTTAGGGGCAGCAGATTAGGGGTACATAGGGATAATGTAAGTAGCGGCGGTTTACGGAGCGGCAGATTAGGGGTTAAAAAGTAATATGCAGGGGTCAGCGATAGCGGGGGGCGGCAGAATAGGGGTTAATAAGTGTAAGGTTAGGGGTGTTTAGACTCGGTGGTACATGTTAGAGTGTTAGGTGCCAGACAGTAGGAAGTGTTTCCCCCTAGGAAACAATGGGGCTGCGTTAGGAGCTGAACGCGGCTTTTTTTGCAGGTGTTAGGTTTTTTTTCAGCTCAAACAGCCCCATTGTTTTCTATGGGGGAATCGTGCACGAGCACATTTTTGAGGCTGGCCCGCGTCCCGTAAGCAACTCTGGTATCGAGAGTTGAAGTTGCGTTAAATATGCTCTACGCTCCTTTTTTGGAGCCCTAACGCAGCCATTCTGTGACTCTCAATACCAGAGTTATTTTAATAGTGCCGGCCAGAAAAAAGCCGGCGTTAGATACGCGGGTCCTTACCGACAAAATTCTAAATCTAGCCGTAAGACTTTTGTTTTACTATGGTTGCTTAGTACCTTTGCCTGAATATTAAACCATACAGACTGATGATCACTAGAGCCTAGGTTCTCACCCACAGACACCTCAGATACTATATCACTGTTTGTAAGTACTAAATCTAATTATAGTTCCTTTTCGTGTTGGTTGTTTTACTAGTTGCTCAAGAGATTCCCCTTGTAAAGATTCCAGGATATATTTACTTCTAGTTGATTTGGCAAACAGGTACTCCCCAGTCTACATCAGGCATATTAAAGTCCCCCCACTACAATAACATTGCCCTCATTGTAATTTTGGCTATTTCATCAATTAATAAATTGTCTGATGCTTCATCCTGTAATGGTGGTCTATATACTACTCCTATTCTAAACACCTGTTTCCCTTCACTTTCTATCGTTACCCAAACACTTTCTACATTGTCATTTTTTTCTACAATTTCAGTTACTTTAATATTGTCTTTCACGTACAGAGGCAACTCCGCCCCCTTTTTTTACCTACTCTATTTTTTTTAAACAAGATGTAACTAGATATGACTGTTTCCCAGTCGTGAGAGTCATGTGTACCATGTCTCTGTTATAGCTACTAAATCCAATTTATCTTGAATCATTATTGCAGTAAGTGTAGGTAATTTACTTACTAAACTGCGAGCATTTGTGCACATTGCACGTAGAATATTTCTAGAATTCTCGAATCCTTTTGCATGGTCAATACAACCCCTGCCCTACATTATTCAAGTCTTATTCCTAAAAGTAATGTTTTTCTTCTTAAATAAACAAGAATCTAAAATTTGTTAACTGTCTTGGCATGTTCTGGGGGACAGATGGGTATATTAACTCTATCCCCTTCATTAGTTTAAATTGCTACTAATAAAGTCTTTAAATTCTTTACTCGGGGGGGGCAGAGCCAACTACCTAAGATGTCGGACACATATCGCAAGAGCTCTGGCTCTTAATGAAGACATTGGGGGCTAAAACATGGACTAAGCTATAATACTGTTATTTAACTAAAAATCCCTACAAGGTTTCGCCATATAGTGCCTATCTAAACCAAATTTGGGTACCTATGCCAAGTGTTCACTGTGTTAAGCCCTACAATGCAGTTAGGCAGATACAAGCTACGGCAGAGGCAGTAAATGGAGGCTCAGAATTAGCCATTGCAAGGCTTTCAATTCAAAATACCTGCACAGCAGAATTGTACTTACGCCCAGCCTACTGAACCAAGCTACTGAGACAGCCATAGGAGCTATACCGGCTGCAGCCATGGCGGATTGGGAGACTGTCGCTTTGGGGTTTTTGGATGCCTCCTTCCGGCCTTCTCGAAACGTACCTGAGTGAGACTTTTGCCGAGCCCACTTCTAGATGTATACCCGCTACCTGAGTCTGACCAAATAAGGCATGGGGCAAGAAGAGGGAGATCGTGTAGGGGACACCACCGCTACCACGCCACGTGGCTAATCCAGAATCAATATCGTTATGCCAATGGGCTACAACATCAGAACCCGGCGCTAAGTTGGAGGTCGGAAGACCAGCGGGAGAACTTGCTTTTTTCTGGTTCGGGGACACAAGGTTTCCTGACTTCAGATGCAGTCCCGGAGTGGCATTAAGGACTATTATGCAGAGCAGGACAGCACTGTCTTATATTTGTACCCCGTTGGAGGCCCTAGGATCGCTTCAAGATTCTTGCAGCAACGGAAGTGTTCCTATCTCCTGGTGCAGCTGACTCGGAGAGGCCTGTTCAGCCTTGCAGTACTCACAGCCACACGATGGAATCTAGCAGTGGCATTTCTCTGGACATATCTTTATTCTGGTGGTTAGAAGATGAGGGGTGCCTGGACCCTATGAACACTGCCGTACCGGAGTTGGTTGACTAGGACACAGGTTCACTTGACTTTGGCCTCCTCAGGTCTTCATATGCATATTGGAGATAGTAGAAACATTGACTTGTAAAGTTTTAAGTTCTTTTCCCAGTTTACTTTTCTTTACTACTTGTATCCCTTCCATGACCCCTAGCCCAGTGTGTATGGAGCTGCTCTGCCTAGATTCCCTACATACTTCTATATGCCTATAGACTGTGATTAGATTGAAGTACTTATCCATATTCTAGGAAACTCTCATTGCTGTTAAGTTTTATTATCCCTGGGCCTGGTTTCCAGGTTTATTTAGGTAGTTTGGACAGCTAGTTAAAGTAGTATATATTAGATTACAAGTCTCAAGTGATAGCACCAACACCTATATCTCGGGGGTTTGTGTAACTCACAATATATGTTTCTCCCCTATACTACATTACCTTTCCTATACAGTATATTATAACCTTTAAGTTAACCACCTAATCTATAGATTTCATACAAATAACATGCATGCTATTCCACATAATGCTGAGTTAAAGCTCCTTATTCTTCATAGTACTAATGCATGCAGGATGTGGAGTAGGTTGTATTTAGCTGACGCTCTTACATATTGCCTACTTTTGAGGAGAGTTCCTTGTTTCCTCTGAGAACTGAAGTGTACCCAAATTTTTATTTATAGCTATACACAGACACTTATATACTGAAAGTAGCAGGAACCACGCATGAAACTTATACCTACTTGTTTTATCATTTTTACTTATACTATTGTACTACATACTATATACTATTTGTACTGTTGGCACTTTCCTATTAGACAGTATTTTAATTGCCTTGATATTTCTCTATATTTGTTTTTTGGTGAACCCTTCATATATGCCATGCATTGGTTCCATTATAGATATCTGGGCTTATAAGGGCATCATTGTTATTTGATGGAAATATTCTTGGTAATATTTGTTCTGTTTTGCTTATATGTTTACTGAACACTGTACTCACTTACTCCCTACGTATATACTTAATTTTGTACATTGCTTGCACCTGGCATATTGAAATCCTCATTGAAACACAAGTTCTTGGCACTGTTAACTTGAGATCGCAAGGTACTTTAATAGTATAAACAAGTATATATACATAGATATTGGCAAGATACTGGCAGTTTAGTTCCTAACACAGCCTGACCCATAAAACCTGACATGATTCTAAGATTGGGGTACACACTAATAGCCAGCACCAACTTTCAGCCACACTCTTTCTATAGGGTATACATTAATAGTTGTCCTACTAAATGCGAATAACAATTACATGTTTTTTGCTGAGTAACCTATATGCCTACTTGCCAATAAATAGTGCCTGAGTGGGATTGAAGTGGCTTTACATCTACTGCCGCTGGGCATAGGGCCCATGCCCCGTGGCAATCTTTAGTTTCTGCTTTGGCATTCATGTACCTAAACTTTAGATTTATTTTTTTTCTTAGAATCTCCATTCTCATTTAAGAGGTTGCCAGGCTTTGATACATAAAATGAGGCTGGTCCTTGTTTTAAATACTGCTCTGATAACCAGCATTTAGAGGTCTATATATCTGCATGCTCAGTTTGTATGTTTCGGTCTTCCATAAGCCAGGGCTCAGTCGGCCCATAAGAAGATATAGCTTTGTTCCTAAACAGTATATAGTGTATGGAAGCAAAATTTAAGTGCCAATAGACCATTTTATATTTTAAAGAGGGGGGAAAAAAAGCAAGAAAGAAAAGGCCATACCCGCAATACGTCTCCTTTTTTCATAACATTATAAATGAGCTACTTAACCAGTGGCTAGGTTTAATGCCTCAAACATCTAGTCTCTCTCGTGCAGTGTAATGGCATTGACCCATCTTTCAACTAGCTCATTCCTGTATGTCCTCTGATACCCAGGTGCCTCGTGCAACCTCTCAGAATAGATATGGCGCTTTGCTTATATATTTTGCCTACCATACTTAAATTACCACCTCACCCCCCCCCCCATAATATACCTCCTATTTCAGGAGGGTGAACTATGCAGTTTCTATAGCCAATACCGCACCTTAATTTCCTTTTTTACAATTACATCTTGCAATACAAAATAATATTGGTATTACTTTTCCTTCCAAGCTGAGCAAGACTGTCTAGCATTATTCTTCTTTTATCACAAACCAATTATTTAGTTTACGTTTGATGTTTACCTTGTTGTTATATCTCCCTAAGCAACTCCTATACAAATATTTAAGCCCAAAAAGTCTTGAATGTTCATTAAGGGAAATATTTCTAGGAAGAAATTTGAAAATATGAGGTCCTTCTTTCCAATATGTTTAAATGTCCATGTATAGCATCAGATTGAATTGTAATCATTTATTAGGACACTTGATGTATTTCTGTTTTAGATCCTAGTGGTTTCACAGGAATAGACTCAATCAGAGTGCGTTTATTTCAGAAGCATGGTATAAATTACTGTTGTGTTATGTCCTATACCTTATTGATGGTAATTGTCTGTATGCTTATTTAAGAACCTCAATAAAAATCATTAAAAAAAATTCAAAATTCTTTACTCAATACTCCTGTCCCTTTAATATCCAGATGCAAACCATCCTTCTTATACAAGCTGCTATCAAGTCAAACAGGGCTTTGATGGCTAACAAAACCATATCTTCTCTCCCTACACTACCTCTCTAACCAAGAGTTAAATTCTATAATACGCTGCATTCTTCCTTCTTCCTGTCCATACACAGGTAAAACAGCAGAAAAGGACACAGATGCAGCCACATGATCTCAACAACTTCCTAGTTTAAAAAACTCCTTTTGCACAGCAACAACATCATTTCTAGCCAGATCATTTGTACCTAGGTGAACAATAACATCTAACTCACTGTCTTTTCTAGCTGCTTTAACAATTCTTGAAATATGATTTAAATCTCTGTGAGCGGTAGAACCTAGAAGACATCTAAACTCTCTCAAATCACCATTATCATCATCTATCTGTACATTTCTTAAAATGGAGTCACCTATTAACAAAGTCTTACAGAAATTTATATTTGCAGATCTTACCTTGGATTTCTTGTTTGCAGATTCAGACACCAGAAACTCAGACCTCCCTGTTACACTGTCAGAAGTACTAGCAGTTGTGCTCTCTTCTTCACAGATGCCAGCAGTAATAGCAGCAAAAGAGTTTTTCAAAGGCAGAGGATGAGGAGTATGCCTTTGTTCTACTGTTCTTACCCTTCCTGTGCCAACAGTTGTCCATCTCTTTTTTCTTAGTCTCTGGGGTAGAGGTGCAGCTTCCTTAGGAGGCTGTTTTGAGCAAACAGACATGTTATTTATTGTATCTTTAAGATAAGCTATTTCTTTCCATAAGAGAGAAAACTGCTTACACACTGGGCAGCCTCTGAATCTCCAGAATACTGCACGATCAAACAGGGCAAGGCATCCATTGCACTGAATCTGAGACATGTTTAAATAAATATGTAGATACTCTATCAAATTACTACAATATTTAACCTCCTCACTGACTAACTCTGAATAACTCCTGAAACAACTCTTGCACTTAATGCAATCCTTATAAATGAGATCCTTATTTCAGTGAGATCCACAGAGCTACATTAGCAGAGCTAATAGAGAACCCTTTAAATAGATCCTAGAAACTAAGGGTGGGGTTCTCTCCAAATTGCCTACCAATTGAAAACACACAATTGTTGTCCAAATACAAAAGCCCCTATTGTAGAAAATGCTAAGTGACTTTACCTTATAACTATACAGTTGCAGAATTCAAATCTAATTCACAAGATGAATGCTTGTGAATATTCTGCTCCCTGTAGATTAAGACAACAGTTAACAGAATGAAAATGAATCGTGCTCTGTGCGCCTGTTTTCTCGTTCTATGTACATATAAAACATAACCATCCATACTGGTAAAGATCAACACATAAACAATGGATATCAGTGTCTTAGAAATGTATTAAGCATAATAAGAGGGAAAAATAATAAACCCTCAAACATGAAATGTCTTTAGTGCTAGTAACACAAAATCAAACAATCAAATTTCAAATAACAAAAGTAAACTAACAGTGAACTATCATACTAAGATAATATCAGTACCCTGAATAAAAAGTTCCAAATGAAATGTTGTTTCAAGGAATTACCACACTGGATATTAAGGATCCTGGTCACTCAAAAAAACAGCCCTTTAGGAAATGTTGAATCTTGAGTCAGAGTCCGCTGACACGTATCCTTATTGAAGGCTTATAGTGCTGAGAAAGATTAAATAAATCCATATTGTGGATATAACTGTTCAATATTGAACCAGAGTTACTCTCCTACAGCGGCAGTATTGCTGGGCAAATACAAGGGGGGGGGTAGTTATCAAGCCGTCTACTTTTCAGCCTTCGCGGCCCAATACGCCCGCCTAAGCCTCGCCCTACCTTCGCCGCCGCGGACCTTGAATACGTTCGCCTAAGTTATCAAATAAAGCTGTCAAAAAGCCGCGGGGCGATGAGCAGCGGACTGTGAGAGTTATCACTCATCCGATCTCGCTGCTCTTCGGCTGTTTGACAACTTTATTGCTAGCCTGTCACTAAGCACTCACACTAAACTACACTGTTCTACCCCCTATACCGGCACCCCCGGAGCCCCCCGCAACTAAATAAAGTTACTAACCCCTAAACCGCCGCTCCTAGACCCTGCCCCAACTCTGATAAATGTATTAACCCCTAAACCGCCGCTCCCGGACACCGCTGCCACCTACAGTATACCTAGTAACCCCTATCCTGCCCCCCCTATACCGTCGCCCTCTATAATAAAATTCTTAACCCCTATCCTGCTGATCCCGCACCTCGTCGCAACTAAATAAATAGTTTAACCCCTAAACCTCCACTCCCTGAACCCGCCGCAACCTATATTAAACCTATTAACCCCTATCCTGCCCCCCTTACACCGTCGTCACCTATAATAAATTTATTAACCCCTATCCTGCCCCCCACTACGCCGCCGCCACTGTAATAAAATTATTAACCCCTAAACCTAAGTATAACACTAACCCTAACGCCCCCATAACTTAAATATTAATTAAATAAATCTAAATAATATTTCTATTATTAACTAAGTTAATCCTATTTAAAACTAAATACTTACCTATAAAATAAACCCTAATATAGCTACAATATAAATAATAATTATATTGTAGCTATCTTAGGATTTATTTTTATTTTACAGGTACCTTTCAATTTATTTTAACTAGGTACAATAGCTATTAAATAGTTATTAACTATTTAATAGCTTACCTAGCTAAAATAAACTGAAATTTACCTGTAAAATAAATCCTAACCTAAGTTACAATTACACCTAACACTACACTATACTTTAATAAATTATTCCTATTTAAAACTAAATACTTACCTGTAAAATAAACCCTAATATAGCTACAATATAAATAATAATTATATTGTAGCTATCTTAGGATTTATATTTATTTTACAGGTAACTTTGTATTTATTTTAGCTAGTTAGAATAGTTATTAAATAGTTATTAACTATTTAATAACTACCTAGCTAAAAGAAATACAAAATTACCTGTAAAATAAATCCTAACCTAAGTTACAATTAAACCTAATACTACACTATCATTAAATTAATTAAATAAACTACCTACAAATAACTACAATTAAATACAATTACATAAACTAACTAAAGTACAAAAAATAAAAAAAGCTAAGTTACAAAAAATAAAAAAATAAGTTACAAACATTTTAAAAATATTACAACAATTTTAAGCTACTTACACCTAATCTAAGCCCCCTAATAAAATAACAAACCCCCCCAAAATAAAAAAATGCCCTACCCTATTCTAAATTAAATAAAGTTCAAAGCTCTTTTACCTTACCAGCCCTTAAAAGGGCCATTTGTGGGGGCATGCCCCAAAAAGTTCAGCTCTTTTGCCTGTAAAAGAAAAATACAACCCCCCCCAGCATTAAAACCCACCACCCACATACCCCTAATCTAACCCAAACCCCCCTTACAAAAACCTAACACTAATCCCCTGAAGATCATCCTACCTTAAGTCGTCTTCACTCAGCCGAGCAGCGATGGAACCGAAGTGGAAATCCGGAGCGGAAGAAGTTAATCCTCCAAGCGGCGCTGAAGAAATCTTCCATCCGATTAAGTCATCATCCAGGCGGCGCTGAAGAAGTCTTCGATCCGGGCGATGTCATCTTCCAAGAGGCGCTGAAGAGGTCTTCTATCCGGGCGATGTCATCTTCCAAGCCGGGTCTTGAATCTTCCTCCCGCCGACGCGGAACATCCTTCTTCACCGACGGACTACGACGAATGAAGGCTCCTTTAAGGGACGTCATCCAAGATGGCGTCCCCTCAATTCCGATTGGCTGATAGGATTCTATCAGCCAATCGGAATTAAGGTAGGAAAAATCTGATTGGCTGATGGAATCAGCCAATCAGATTCAAGTTCAATCCGATTGGCTGATCCAATCAGCCAATCAGATTGAGCTCGCATTCTATTGGCTGTTCCGATCAGCCAATAGAATGCGAGCTCAATCTGATTGGCTGATTGGATCAGCCAATCGGATTGAACTTGATAGCTTAGTTAATAACTATTTAATAGCTATTGTACCTAGTTAAAATAAATTGAAAGTTGCCTGTAAAATAAAAATAAATCCTAAGATAGCTACAATATAATTATTATTTATATTGTAGCTATATTAGGGTTTATTTTATAGGTAAGTTTTTAGTTTTAAATAGGATTAATTTAGTTAATAATAGAAATATTATTTATATTTATTTAATTACTATTTAAGTTAGGGGGGCGTTAGGGTTAGTGTTAGACTTAGGTTTAGGGGTTAATAATTTTATTACAGTGGCGGCGGCGTAGTGGGGAGCAGGATAGGGGTTAATAAATTTATTACAGTGGCGGCGGTGTAGTGGGGGGCAGGATAGGGGTTAATAAATTTATTATAGGTGGCGACGGTGTAGGGGGGCAGATTAGGGGTTAATACGTTTAATATAGGTTGCGGCGGGTTCAGGGAGCGGCGGTTTAGGGGTTAATACATTTATTATAGTTGCGGTGGGCTCCGGAAGCGGCGGTTTAGGGGGTAATAAATTTATTTAGTTGCGGCGGTGTAGGGGGGACAGATTAGGGGTGTTTAGACTCGGGGTACATGTTAGGGTGTTAGGTGCAGACATCTCCCATAGAAATCAATGGGATGTCTGTCGGCAGCGAACTTGTACTTTCGCTATGGTCAGACTCCCATTGATTCCTATGGGATCCGCCGCCTCCAGGGGTGGCGGTTTGAAAACCAGGTACGCTGGGCCGTAAAAGTGCCGAGCGTACCTGCTAGTCATTTGATAACTAGCAAAAGTAGTGAGATTGTGCCGCACTTGTGTGCGGAACATCTGGAGTGACGTAAGAATCGATCTGTGTCAGACTGAGTCCGGCGGATCGAAGTTTACGTCACAAAATTCTACTTTTGCCAGTCTCGAGCCTTTGATAACTAAGGCGAATCAGCCTCGCCACAAATACGCTGCTTCTTAAGTAGTACACTTCGCAAAATATAGTGTCCCAATATAAAACTCTTTTCTCTCCTCTCTTAGAGCTGTGTTCAGTGTGGTTAGTATGGATAACTCCAAATATTCAGGGAGCCAATAACAGAATGCCTATGATCGCTTCACCAACGGGCTTCGTTAGGGCTTGCAATTAGCATTACACCAAAGCGGCCTTAAATAGCAACTTTTGTGTCAATCCCCCAGAAACACATCACATGAATTATAGTTCCTATTTACATGCTTAAAGTTCACTGTACTCGGATTGTTACAATCTGAGCAGGGGTGTATTATGGCCTAGGTCAACAAGGCCGGTGCCTAGAGCAGCAGATTTGGGAGGGGCAGCACATCTGCCATATCCTCTCCCTAAAAGCCAGCACACAGTACAGTGAGTCACCAAATGCAGGCTTTTGCAGAGAAGACAAGGCACGTGCGCGGATAAAGGTTGCTCTTCACAGGCAATGCTCCTTTAAACATTTGCTTAATTTAGAGCCGCCAGCATTTTTGCAGTGGAAGCGTTCTTGGTGAGAAACTTGCCCAGGGATATGCTTACAAGGTAAGGCTGGAGGAGAAGACCTGGTGCTGATATGCTGCCTCCCCTTGTCAGCTGTGGTGGGTCTATGAGTGTAGTGCTTATTGCAGGTCTTGGTAACTAACAGACTGGATGCGTCTGTGCACTGCTTAGATCAGCTTGTGATGTCTAATCATAAACTCTCAGCTCTAATGTATGTTAGCTACTAATAGCTAGCTTCCTCTGCATTCATGTGATGTCTAATCATAAACTCTCAGCGCTAATGTATGTTAGCTACTAATAGCTAGCTTCCTCTGCATTCATGTGATGTCTAATCATAAACTCTCAGCACTAATGTATGTTAGCTACTAATAGCTAGCTTTCTCTGCATTCATGTGATGTCTAATCATAAACTCTCAGCGCTAATGTATGTTAGCTACTAATAGCTAGCTTCCTCTGCATTCATGTGATGTCTAAGCATAAACTCTCAGCACTAATGTATGTTAGCTACTAATAGCTAGCTTTCTCTGCATTCATGTGATGTCTAATCATAAACTCTCAGTGCTAATGTATGTTAGCTACTAATAGCTAGCTTTCTCTGCATTCATGTGATGTCTAATCATAAACTTTCAGTGCTAATGTATGTTAGCTACTAATAGCTAGCTTTCTCTGCATTCATGTGATGTCTAATCATAAACTTTCAGTGCTAATGTATGTTAGCTACTAATAGCTAGCTTTCTCTGCATTCATGTGATGTCTAATCATAAACTTTCAGTGCTAATGTATGTTAGCTACTAATAGCTAGCTTTCTCTGCATTCATGAACCCACAGAGTAAATAGTAAACGGACACTTAAAAAGTTTCATTACTTGAATGATGGTAATTACTGTATGTTGTTGCATGTGAAGGGCAGTGATTGTTTCAAATTGTATTCTTATTTCCCTCCATCCCTCTCTCCCTTCTTTCCCTTTCTTCCTCCTTCAACTCACTCCCTTGCTCCTTTCCATCCTTCCCGTCTTTCTTTCAACTTCTTACCTTGCTCCCTTCTTTCACTCCTTTCTTTCCCTCCCTTCTTTCCCTCCTCACTTTTCGCTTCTCTCTCTCTCCTTCCCTTCTTTCCATTCCCTCCCTTCTCTCCCCTCCACTTCTTTTCTCTCTCCTATCTCTAAGGGAGAAAATGGTATGAGATGTATGCAATTCAACCCACCTGTATGCAAGTGTTTTGCTAGCCCATTTTCTTTTGAAATTTTATGAAAAAAAAAAAAACATTTTACACAGTGAAAAATATTAAGGGGGGAAAAAGGCCTAAACCTTTTGGAGGGGGCAGCAGAATTTTGAGTGCCTAGGGCAGCACAAAACCTAAATACGCCACTGAATCTCAGTTAAACTTAACTAAAGTTAGACACTTAATATCAATTGTTAATTTGACATGCTTCAAAGCAAGTATTTAGACAATTAAATTACAGTTTTAAACTTATTTCTATAAATACTGCTGTCAAAATTAATGGCATATTACATGTCAAATTTAAATTAACCATTTAGGCTCTCAACTTTGAGAAAACATTAGATCATGTGCAGTCATTATTAAGAGGTGCAGTGCATCCTATTGGGATGTTTATTTCAAGTTTTGACCCTCTGAGGATTTAAATAACAATGTTTCAATGGTTGTATTGAATCTCTTGGTCAATAGACGAAATTCCCTATTAAATTCAATATCACTTGCAGTGAGTAAAGGGTGAGGATGGTGACTATCAGCTCTAAGCAGACTATTTGTAAATGTGGGTTTTCTATAGATTTTAGTTAATAGTCTATCCATCTATAAATAATCAAATCCAGGAACTGGATCTCATCATTACTGTAATTCTGTGTAAATCTGAGAATCATCTCCTCATTATTAAGATTATTTACAAAATGTTTTAACTGATTCTCTGTACCCTCCCAGATAAGCAGTACGTCATCAATGTAGCGAAGCCACATATTGATGTGCTGCGTACCGGGGAGGTCAATGTCAAAAACATATTTCATTTCCCAAAATCCCAAATAGAGGCACGCATATGATGCAGAAAATTTTGCCCCCATTGCAGTGCCTCTAATTTGGATATAAAACCTGTTGTCAAAGACAAAGATGTTGTGTTCTAGAGCAAATTGTAAAATTTTAACAAGAAAGTTAGTATGGTTTCGCAAAGCTATTCCCCTTTGATTCAAATAAAAAACACAGCCTGTATCCCTCTCTCATGTGGTATGCTTGAGCAGAGCGATTCTTTGTCTATTGTGGCTAAAAACGTATTGCTTGATATTGTGATGTCTTGATTTTTTCTCAATAAATTAGGAGTATCTTGTACAAAAGAATTTAAGGTAGTAACAAAGGGCTGTAAAAATAATCTATATATTCACCTATGTTTCTAAAGGGCCATGTATTCCCTCAACAATAGTGCGACCTGAGGGGTAATCTACTCCTGACTTATGCACTTTGGGAATCATGTAAAACGTGGGGATTTTCAGATGGGAAGGTAGGAGAAGCTTGAATTCAGATTTGTTAATAATATTATTGTCCAATGCTCGCTGCAATATTTTTTCCAATTTAGAAATTATTATGTAAATAAAATGTATTTTGATCTAATTTACGATATTAGTGGGGGTCATTCAATTGTCTACAACATTCATGATAATATTTAGTCCTGTCTTGAATTACTATATTTACCCCTTTGTCTGAAGATTTAATAGTTATATATGATTTTTTTTTGCAATTCAGCTTGTCTTTCATCCTGTTGTAAATTATGCCATATTATCTTATTATAATTTAGTGGGGTAGATTTATTATAGTGCGGACAGACATGATCCGCTATAGCGAATAATGTCCGCCGCACATCTATAAATGTCGACAGCATATGCTGTCAGCATTTATCATTGCACCAGCAGTTATTGTGAACTGCTGGTGCAATACCGCCCCCTGCAGATTCGCGGCCGCTAGCAGGGGGTGTCAATCAACCCGATCGGGCTGATTGCTGTCCACCACCTCAGAGGTGGTGGACGAGTTAAGGAGCAGTGGTCTTCGGACCGCTGCTTCTTAACTTCCACTTCAGGCGGAACTGAAGCGGAGTGGGTAGTTTGACAAAGGCCCCAACCACCAGGACTTTACAGTGTGCTGGCATAAATTTTGATTTTACTTTAAACCCTGTGCTTAGCTGCGTTGTGACTCACTACTGTCTTCTGACTCAAAAACAGAGATTCAAGAGTTTCCATTACTAGCTCATCACTCGCATGTGGTGTTTCATCCTTGTCTCCAAGAAACAATTTATGAAATATCAGCTTTCTTGCAAAGACTTGTAGATCTTTAACAGCTGTAAATCTGTCCAATTTCTTTGTTGGAGAGAAGGAAAGACGTTTTCTGAATACACGTAACTGTGGCTCTGTCAAAGCAGTGGAAGAGAGATTTAGGACTAGTTTATCATCTAATTGCGTTTGCGTAGTGCATAATTCTGCCTACCCCTGTTTGTCTGTTGTGTATTTTCTATTTTTATTTTTGCTCTTTCTTGTCTTTGACCTTATGGCATATCTTGACCATCTAAAGGGACCTGGGAATCAGAATCTTGTTGGGTTAATGAAGTGGGGAACCTTTCACTTTCATGATTACCCTTAGTAATGTTACGTCTAGTCCTATTAAATGTGTATACCTCTTTGTTTTTATAGTCATTACTATCTCTTATAAATTTCTTTTTCTTTCTAATCTTCATTTCAGATTGTTTTTACAACTTCATTTCTCATCTTGTCATTAAGTTCTTTAAATTCAGAATGTTATTCCCAATTATTGAAAGTGGCCGTAGTTTCCAAAAGATCTAATTTCTGTTTGTCCTCTCTCAAAGAGCTGCCTCTTTAAACATTGGGATACAAGGTTCCTGATGATTGCTTCCTGGTAATTTTTAAAATCTCAAGCCTCTGTGAATCATTTCTGACGTTAAATAATTTTCCAGACTAGAGATTTCCCATTTAACCCATAGTTGTTTAAACAATAAATTATTTTGGGCTTTGAATGCCTGATAGATGTCATTTTCTGCATTAGAGGTGTCATCAAGTGCCTCTAAGTTAAAGGACATCACTATCCCATTCACTATCGCTAAAGGTGAAAGCCATTATAGTCAAAAATGTATTGATCTGTACCAGTATTAATATAGAATATTAATTATTCTTAAACCAACCGTGCTCCTGATAGGAAAAAACACTAAAAAGTGTTTATAGACAAGAAATAGTATATTACAGTATACTCAGGGCACAGGTATTATATCAGGTAGGCAAAAAGTCCTGTATGGACCGGTGCTAAAGTAATAACAAAAATAATAAATGTATAAAAAGACTTTAAAAAGTACTTATAATAAAGCACTCTTGCCTCAAAACCTTTAATATGAAAAATAGATGGCTACATATAAAACATAACCAATCCATTCTGGTAAAGATCAAGACATAAAATAATGGATATCAGTGTCTTAGAAATGTATTAAGCTAATAGAGGGAAAAATAATAAACCCTCAAAACATGAAATGTCAGATATCAATATAGATGGTTCTGTTAAGGTAAAGAGAACATTGTCTGCAAAAGGGAAAATGTATAAGTGTCTGATTGGATATTACGACTCCTAATATGGGGTTGCTCTAAATTGGTATGGCTAAAATTTCAATGGCATAAAGCTAACAGAAGGCGGAGATAATGGGCATCCTTTCCAAAGTACCATTATGGATGTGAAAGAGGGCGATAATGTTTTGTTTACTTGAATCCAGGCACTATGTTTATGATATAAGGCAAACTATTTTTCTTAAAATACCTTCCCCCAAATCCAAAATTTTTCTAAAGTGTGACGTAAAATTCCCATTTGACTTGTTTGAATGCTTTTTCTGCATCCCGTGGAAATCAGTACTGTTTTTGGTATTTGCAATGAGGGCATACTGTATAGTATGTAACATTCTCACAGTATTGTCTTTGGCCCTCTCTACCTATTATGAATCCTACTGGTCACATGTATAATTTGTGGTAAGAGAGGGCATAACCTATTGGCCAATATTTTTTTATCTGTATTTTAATGCGAGATAGGGTCTATAGTTCGCTACCTGATCAGATTATTTTTCTAGTTTGGGCAATAATACAATAGTAGCCTCTAGGGATTGACAAAGAAAGTTAGAATTTTAATCAATGCCCATTAAAAAAATTATATAACTGGGGAGCTAAAACTATCTTGGACATTTCTTAAAACTAAAAATTAGTAAAACCCATCGGGACCTGGAGCTTTGCCATTAGGTAAATCTGACTATCTAAGTAATCTCTTTGTTGGGAGAGAGAGAAATTGGACTTGACGATTGGTAAGTAATGTAAAATATAGCTAGAGAGTGTGTTAGTATGATGATTGGATTTAATTTTCGGATCCTGTCAAATTATATAAGCCTTTGAAATATTCTCTGAATGCCTGGGTGTTTTTAATTGACATAATATAGCCCTAATAGTGCGTCGACTAGTTTGCGAGCTGGGCAATTTTGCACTTTTATTATCACTATCAAATTATAATTGCCTTGAATGGAAAGCCTTTTTGTTTATATATGTGCATTAACTTGAGTATTCATATCTTGTCATTTTATTTCAAATTCATTCAGATTATGGCATCTGCAGGCTTCAATTTGTGTTTGGTTTTGAGAAAGCAAATTTGATTTATTGTACAGCATCTATTAATCTTAGCCATCTTCTGTTTGAGTGACATTGCCGTTAAGACTAATGCATTCTTCTCATATAACACTTTTGTGGGCTTCCCATACTATTCTAATTGTCCATGTCTGGGGATATATTAAGTTTAAAAATATTCATTGAGAGATTTTTCTAGTTTTCTCAGGTATTATTGGCTCTTCTAACCAATAAGCTATCTAATTTCTAGATACATTCCCTATTTGGTACATTCGGCCATATTAACCCCTTGAGTGCCTAACAATGGCTCCTAAGGCGTCACAGAGTTTCCCCACTCAGGTGCTAATGATGGCTCAGAGCCATCGCTAGCACTCTTCAACCTTGAGGGAGATCTGGGGGCTCCCACCCCCGCTCCTACCCCGGCAATCGGGCCCAGTATATTGACAGGCATCGCTGGGGCTTCACGTTATGCGTGGTGACATCACGCGCAATGACATGACGTCACCGGGCAACTTTATTTAAACTTAACAATGTTAAGTATAGGAAAAGGGGGCATGCTGCTTAGAAGCCTGTATCTCAGGCATCTAAGCAGCTACTGTCCCATATAAATGAGCAAAGTTTGTTTTCTCCTATCCGCATGTATTGCCTCTGAGTACTTGAGCCACCACAGGTAAATCACAGTTCAAATCGTATCAATCACAGTTCAGACAGAAGCTGATAATGGGCACACAGCAAACATTAAATTCAACCGCTATGGGGTCTCACTCACATTCACCAACGCAAAGGAGCTCGGTCCTGGGGGAGTCTTTCAAACCGCTTGCTGCAGGAATCCGGCCATGCCGCTTTCTCCCCTCCTCTAGTCTCTCACTGACTGTGGTTCCGTTGGTTTGCGTGTGCCTGTGTGGAGCGTGTGACGTCACCTTCCTGTCAATGCTCCATATTTCCTCCGTGGTGGCCCCAGGTGTACAGGCTAGAGAGCTGTATCGGAGACTCCTTACTGGTTTGGAATAACTTGAGAAGAAAGAGTCAGGAGTCCCGATGTCTTGTAAATAAATCCAAAGGCTTTTATTAGTTTAAAACAAAGGCAACAACCTCTTGTGTTACAGGTTCTCAAAGCTGCAGCTCAGGGTAGTGGTCACTGCTGCTGACGCATTTCGGCTTTGTCCGCCGTAGTCATAGCATGTTAGGTGACCACTGCTCTGAGTTTAAAAAGGCAAAGGTTGCCTCCTATTGGGTAAAACAATACACACACCTTTTTAGCCGCAATACATTGATCCTTATGCATTCAACAAAATAAATTCAATAATCAAAGCATAAGCTAGTGTAATACTGTCTGAAGTAGGATACTAAGGAAAATATTGAAGATAGATTTATTACTAAAGAGGAAAGGATGATTATATCTAAAAGATAATTTAGTAGTAAGAAGAACTCTTTCTTAATTAATTGTAGCCTAACTTTGAAGTGGTTAATCCTTACTGCTGACGTGAATAATTTTACCTATTCTCCAAAAATGGGCTGGTTTGTGATTCACTTTAGGTACTACTTGAATAAATGTATTTATTTATTTATTTATTTAATCACAAGGTTAGAAACTTTCTAATTATTACCTATCGAATTAATACATGAAGATAGTGCTTATTCCCTTTTTATTCTAGGGATAATTAAATGTATATTTAAATTGATATTGTGTTTTTGTTTTTGAAGGTTTGTTTTGGTATGACAAAAACTTTATTTGATGTAAAAAATATCTTAAAAACCTTTTAAGATTTAAGATTAATTCTTGCACTAACATGTATTAGCTGAATGACTTTGGTCTGTGGCTTTGTCCAAATTTAGATCTTATTTGATTATGGGTTTGTGTGATTAATTGACCTTAAACAAAGTCACAGTCCAAATGTCAGTCCATGTCAAGACTATGTTTGGAAAATGTCAAAACTGATTATTGATGAATGTTTCTGTCATTACGTTAAGTGGGAAATCCCACTTAGAGTATGCACAAATGAACAAAATCCCAACAGTGTATTGGAAGATGAATGTTAATGTTAATATTAATGTTAATATCAATATTATTGTTAATATCAACAATAATATAGCTAGGATTCTAATAAATTTATTTATTTCCAAAAGTTGATTAAATCAAATTCACTATTGAGTCCAGAGGGCCATCTTGTACCTAACTTCAAAATCCAATAGACTTCTTCTCTTGCCAAAAGGGTCAACCTGTCTCCATATAGTTTACCTGTTACTGCTAAGAATCTCCCTTCTTTATCCCTTCTTTATCTTTATGAGTGGCAAATTTTTGAAAGGGGACAATTTGTTTTGTAGAATCCCCAACCCACTTGTTTTAGAAGAGTTGGAGGAGTAAAATCATTGGCCGAATTTATAGTTAAATGTTTGGGGTTCTCTCCCTGATTTAAAGTGTGTTTCTTGTAATATTACAATATCACCATCTTTGTTTATAAAATCTTGTAATGCTAAGTGACTTTTTAATGGTGAATTTATGGAGATAATATTAAAAAGATTTTTCTCTTTACGTGACATAATGTTGGGTAAAAGATTTATAAGGTGAGAGTTTTGTGTTTATTAAAACAAAAGTCAAAAATAATGTTGACTGATTGACCAAAGAGAAAAGATAGAGAATGCCATGACAATTAGATAAAATCAATACAATAAACAAAAAAAGAAAAAGCATAGGACGTCTCATAAAGACACTCGAACAAATAGAGAGGAGAATGTGGGAACCAGTAGCGCAGTAGTCAGAGCATTATAAATTTTAAGAGAGATAGAAAATATGTGACTCACAAAGTACAACACAAGCGGCTAGATTTAGAGTTCTGCGGCCAAAGGGGTGCGGTTAGGCTACGTGTGCTTTTTTTTCCCCCCGCACCTTTTAATACCGCTGGTATTTAGAGTTCACAGAATGGCTGCGTTTTTAGTGCGTTAGGCTCCAAAAAGGGAGCGTAGAGCATAATTTAACGCCACTGCAACTCTAAATTCCAGCGGTGCTTACGGACGCGGCCAGCTTCAAAAACGTGCTCGTGCACGATCCCCCATAGAAAACAATGGGGCCATTTGAGCTGAAAAAAAAACCTAACACCTGCAAAAAAAGCAGCGTTCAGCTCCTAACGCAGCCCCATTGTTTCTATGGGGAAACACTCCCTAAGTCTGCGCCTAACACTCTAACATGCACCCCGAGTCTAAACACCCCTAACCTTACACTTATTAACCCCTAATCTGCCGCCCCCGCTATCGCTGACACCTGCATATTTTTTTTAACCCCTAATATGCCGCTCCGTAAACCGCCGCTACCTACATTATAGCTATGTACCCCTAATCTGCTGCCCCTAACACCGCCGACACCTATATTATATTTATTAACCCCTAATCTGCCCCCCACAACGTCGCCTCCACCTACCTACACTTATTGACCCCTAATCTGCCGAGCGGACCGCACCGCTACTATAATAAAGTTATTAACCCCTAATCCGCCTCACTCCCGCCTCAATAACCCTATAATAAATAGTATTAACCCCTAATCTGCCCTCCCTAACATCGCCGACACCTAACTTCAATTATTAACCCCTAATCTGCCGACCGAATCTCGCCGCTACTCTAATAAATGGATTAACCCCTAAAGCTAAGTCTAACCCTAACACTAACACCCCCCTAAATATAATTTTTATCTAACGAAATAAATTAACTCTTATTAAATAAATTATTCCTATTTAAAGCTAAATACTTACCTGTAAAATAAACCCTAATATAGCTACAATATAACTAATAATTACATTGTAGCTATTTTAGGATTAATATTTATTTTACAGGCAACTTTGTATTTATTTTAACCAGGTACAATAGCTATTAAATAGTTAATAACTATTTAATAGCTAAAATAGTTAAAATAATTACAAAATTACCTGTAAAATAAATCCTAACCTAAGTTACAATTAAACCTAACACTACACTATCAATAAATTAATTAAATAAAATACCTACAATTATCTACAATTAAACCTAACACTACACTATCAATAAATTAATTAAATACAATACCTACAAATAAATACAATTAAATAAACTAACTAAATTACAAAAAATAAAAAAGAACTAAGTTACAAAAAATAAAAAAATATTTACAAACATTAGAAAAATATTACAACAATTTTAAACTAATTACATCTACTCTAAGCCCCCTAATAAAATAACAAAGCCCCCCAAAATAAAAAAACAGAATTTATGCTTACCTGATAAATTACTTTCTCCAACGGTGTGTCCGGTCCACGGCGTCATCCTTACTTGTGGGAATATCTCTTCCCCAACAGGAAATGGCAAAGAGTCCCAGCAAAGCTGTCCATATAGTCCCTCCTAGGCTCCGCCCACCCCAGTCATTCGACCGACGGACAGGAGGAAAAAAAACAGGAGAAGAACTATAGGGTGCCGTGGTGACTGTAGTTAGAGAAAATAATTCATCAAACCTGATTAAAAAACCAGGGCGGGCCGTGGACCGGACACACCGTTGGAGAAAGTAATTTATCAGGTAAGCATAAATTCTGTTTTCTCCAACATTGGTGTGTCCGGTCCACGGCGTCATCCTTACTTGTGGGAACCAATACCAAAGCTTTAGGACACGGATGAAGGGAGGGAGCAAATCAGGTTACCTAAACAGAAGGCACCACAGCTTGCAAAACCTTTCTCCCAAAAATAGCCTCTGAAGAAGCAAAAGTATCAAATTTGTAAAATTTGGCAAAAGTGTGCAGTGAAGACCAAGTCGCTGCCTTACATATCTGATCAACAGAAGCCTCGTTCTTGAAGGCCCATGTGGAAGCCACAGCCCTAGTGGAGTGAGCTGTGATTCTTTCTGGAGGTTGCTGTCCGGCAGTCTCGTAAGCCAATCGGATGATGCTTTTAAGCCAAAAAGAAAGAGAGGTAGAAGTCGCTTTTTGACCTCTCCTTTTACCAGAATAGACGACAAACAGAGAAGAAGTTTGTCTGAACTCTTTTGTAGCTTCTAAATAGAATTTTAGAGCACGGATTACGTCTAAATTGTGTAAGAAACGTTCCTTCTTTGAAACTGGATTCGGACACAAAGAAGGAACAACTATCTCCTGGTTAATATTTTTGTTAGAAACAACCTTTGGAAGAAAACCAGGCTTAGTACGCAAAACAACCGTATCTGCATGGAACACCAGATAGGGCGGAGAACACTGCAGAGCAGATAACTCAGAAACTCTTCTAGCAGAAGAAATAGCAACCAAAAACAAAACTTTCCAAGATAACAACTTACTATCTATGGAATGTAGAGGTTCAAACGGAACCCCTTGAAGAACTGAAAGAACTAGATTTAAACTCCAGGGAGGAGTCAAAGGTCTGTAAACAGGCTTGATCCTAACCAGAGCCTGAACAAATGCTTGAACATCTGGCACAGCTGCCAGTCGTATGTGTAATAAGACAGATAAAGCAGAAATCTGTCCCTTTAGAGAACTCGCTAATAATCCTTTATCCAAACCCTCTTGTAGAAAGGAAAGGATCTTAGGGATTTTGATCTTATTCCATAAGAATCCCTTGGATTCACACCAGCAGATATATCTTTTCCATATTTTATGGTAAATTTTTCTAGTTACCGGTTTTCTGGCTTGAACTAGAGTATCTATCACAGAATCTGAAAACCCATGCTTTGATAGAATCAAGCGTTCAATTTCCAAGCCGTCAGCTGGAGGGAGACCAGATTTGGATGTTTGAATGGACCCTGTACAAGAAGATCCTGTCTCAAAGGTAGCTTCCATGGTGGCACCGATTACATATTCACCAGGTCTGCATACCAAGTCCTGCGTGGCCACGCAGGAGCTATCAAGATCACTGAGGCCCTCTCCTGCTTGATCCTGGCTACCAGCCTGGGAATGAGAGGAAACGGTGGAAACACATAGGCTAGGTTGAAGGTCCAAGGCGCTACTAGTGCATCCACTAGAGTCGCCTTGGGATCCCTGGATCTGGACCCGTAGCAAGGAACCTTGAAGTTCTGACGAGACGCCATCAGATCCATATCTGGAATGCCCCATAATTGAGTCAACTTGGCAAAGATCTCTGGGTGGAGTTCCCACTCCCTCGGATGGAATGTCTGACGACTCAGATAATCCGCCTCCCAGTTTTCCACACCTGGGATGTGGATCGCAGATAGGTGGCAGGAGTGATCCTCTGCCCATTTTATTATTTTGGTCACTTCTTTCATCACCAGGGAACTCCTTGTTCCCCCCTGATGATTGATATAAGCAACAGTCGTCATGTTGTCTGATTGGAATCTTATTAATCTGGCCTTTGCTAGTTGAGGCCAAGCCCTGAGAGCATTGAATATCACTCTCAGTTCCAGAATGTTTATCGGGAGAAGAGACTCTTCCTGAGACCATAGTCCCTGAGCTTTCAGGGATTTCCAGACCGCGCCCCAGCCCACTAGACTGGCGTCGGTCGTGACAATGACCCACTCTGGTCTGCGGAAGCTCATTCCCTGGGACAGGTGGTCCAGGGTTAGCCACCAACGGAGTGAGTCTCTGGTCTTCTGATCTACTTGAATCACTGGAGACAAGTCTGTATAGTCCCCATTCCACTGTTTCAGCATGCACAGTTGTAATGGTCTTAGATGAATTCGCGCAAAAGGAATTATATCCATTGCTGCAACCATCAATCCTACTACTTCCATGCACTGAGCTACGGAAGGACGAGGAATAGAATGAAGAACTTGACAAGCATTTAGAAGTTTTAACTTTCTGACTTCTGTCAGGAAAATCCTCATTTCTAAGGAATCTATTATTGTTCCCAAGAAGGGAACTCTTGTCGACGGAGACAGGGAACTTTTTCTATGTTCACCTTCCATCCGTGAGATCTGAGAAAGGCCAGAACGATGTCTGTGTGACCCTTTGCCTTTGAAAGAGACGACGCTTGTATTAGAATGTCGTCCAAGTACGGTACTACTGCAATGCCCCTTGGTCTTAGAACCACTAGAAGGGATCCGAGTACCTTTGTGAAAATCCTTGGAGCAGTGGCTAACCCGAATGGGAGGGCCACAAACTGGTAATGTTTGTCCAGAAAGGCGAACCTTAGGAACTGATGATGTTCTTTGTGGATAGGAATATGTAGATACGTATCCTTTAGATCCACGGTAGTCATAAATTGACCTTCCTGGATTGTGGGTAGAATCGTTCGAATGGTTTCCATTTTGAACGATGGTACTCTGAGAAATTTGTTTAGGATCTTTAAATCCAGAATTGGTCTGAAAGTTCCCTCTTTTTTGGGAACTACAAACAGATTTGAGTAAAATCCCATTCCCTGTTCCGCCGTTGGAACTGGGTGTATCACTCCATCTTTAACAGGTCTTCTACACAATGTAAGAATGCCTGTCTCTTTATTTGGTTTGAGGATAAGTGAGACATGTGGAACCTTCCCCTTGGGGGTAGTTCCTTGAATTCCAGAAGATAACCCTGAGAAACTATTTCTAGTGTCCAGGGATCCTGAACATCTCTTGCCCAAGCCTGAGCAAAGAGAGAGAGTCTGCCCCCCTACTAGATCCGGTCCCGGATCGGGGGCTACTCCTTCATGCTGTTTTGTTAGCAGCAGCAGGCTTCTTGGCCTGCTTACCCTTGTTCCAGCCTTGCGTCGGTTTCCAGGCTGGTTTGGTTTGAGAGGCATTACCCTCTTGTTTAGAGGATGCAGAGTTAGAGGCCGGTCCGTTCCTGAAATTGCGAAAGGAACGAAAATTAGACTAATTCTTGGCTTTGAAAGGCCTATCTTGTGGGAGGGCATGGCCCTTTCCCCCAGTGATGTCTGAAATAATCTCTTTCAATTCTGGCCCAAAGAGAGTCTTACCCTTGAAGGGGATATTAAGTAATTTTGTCTTGGAAGATACATCCGCTGACCAAGACTTTAGCCAAAGCGCTCTGCGCGCCACAATTGCAAACCCTGAATTTTTCGCCGCTAATCTAGCTAGTTGCAAAGTGGTATCTAAAATAAAAGAATTAGCCAACTTGAGTGCGTGAACTCTGTCCATAACCTCCTCATACGGAGTCTCTCTACTGAGCGACTTTTCTAGTTCCTCGAACCAGAACCACGCTGCTGTAGTGACAGGAACAATGCACGAAATGGGTTGCAGGAGGTAACCTTGCTGTACAAAAATCTTTTTAAGCAAACCCTCCAATTTTTTATCCATAGGATCTTTGAAAGCACAATTATCCTCGATAGGAATAGTAGTGCGCTTGTTTAAAGTAGAAACTGCCCCCCTCGACCTTAGGGACTGTCTGCTATAAGTCCTTTCTGGGGTCGACCATAGGAAATAATTTCTTAAATATAGGAGGGGGGACAAAAGGTATGCTTCTCCCACTCCTTATTCAATATATCCGCCACCTGCTTGGGTATAGGAAAAGCGTCAGGGTGCACCGGAACCTCTAGGAACTTGTCCATCTTGCATAATTTTTCTGGAATGACCAGGTTGTCACAATCATCCAGAGTAGATAACACCTCCTTAAGCAGTGCGCGGAGATGCTCTAATTTAAATTTAAATGTCACAACATCAGGTTCTGCTTGTTGAGAAATTTTACCTGAATCTGAAATTTCCCCATCCGACAAAACCTCCCTCATGACCCCTTCAGATTGGTGTGAGGGTATGACAGAGCAATTATCATCAGCGCCCTCCTGCTCTACAGTGTTTAAAACAGAGCAATCACGCTTTCTCTGATATGCAGGCATTTTGGATAAAATATTTGCTATGGAGTTATCCATTACTGCCGTTAATTGTTGCATAGTAATAAGCATTGGCGCGCTAGAGGTACTAGGGGCCTCCTGCGTGGGCAAAACTGGTGTAGACACAGAAGGAGATGATGTAGAACTATGTCTACTTCCTTCATCTGATATCAAAAAAAGTACAAAAAAGTACAAAAACCGTTTTAAAACAAAACCGTTACTGTCTCTTTAAATTTTAAACAGTGCACACTTTATTACTGAATATGTGAAAAAGTATGAAGGAATTGTTCAAAGTTTACCAAATTTTCACCACAGTGTCAAAGTATTGCACACCAATTTTCAGAGCTTTAACCCTTAAAATAAAGAAACCGGAGCCGGTTACAGTTTTAACCCCTCTACAGTCCCAGCTACAGCCTTTGCTGCGACTTTACCAAACCCAGGGGGGAATACGATAGCCTTCTAGGAACTTTTCCAACTACTTTCAGATCCTCACACATGCATCTGCATGTCTTGCTCTCAAAAGTAACTGCGCATTAATGGCGCGAAAATGAGGCTCAGTCTACAACTGGGAAGGCCCTTCCTGACTGGAAAGGTGTCTAACACAGTGCCTGACGTTAAAAAAACGTTCCCCAAGCTTATAAGTGTGAATTACAAGCATAAACATGTATAAAATGCCCAAATAAAGCAATCGATTTTGCCCATAAAAGTGTCTACCAGTTTTATAGGCCATATTAAGCCCTTTATTCTGTTAGAGACTAAGAAAATGGCTTACCGGTCCCCATGAGGGGAAATGACAGCCTTCCAGCATTACACAGTCTTGTTAGAAATATGGCTAGTCATACCTTAAGCAGAAAAGTCTGCTAACTGTTGTCCTATGTGGAAACAGCAAACGATTTTAGTTACTGTCTGCTAAAATCATCTTCCTCTCACAAACAGAACTCTTCATCTTTTTCTGTTTCAGAGTAAATAGTACATACCAGCACTATTTTAAAATAACAAACTCTTGATAGTAGAATTAAAAAACTACAACTAAACACCACATACTCTTAACCATCTCCGTGGAGATGTTGCCTGTGCAACGGCAAAGAGAATGACTGGGGTGGGCGGAGCCTAGGAGGGACTATATGGACAGCTTTGCTGGGACTCTTTGCCATTTCCGGTTGGGGAAGAGATATTCCCACAAGTAAGGATGACGCCGTGGACCGGACACACCAATGTTGGAGAAAATGCCCTACCCTATTCTAAATTAAAAAAGTTCAAAGCTCTTTTACCTTACCAGCCCTGAAAAGGGCCCTTTGCGTTCCGATCAGCCAATAGAATGCGAGCTCAATCTGATTGGCTGATTGGATCAGCTAATCGGATTGAACTTGAATCTGATTGGCTGATTCCATCAGCCAATCAGAATATTCCTACCTTAATTCCGATTGGCTGATAGAATCCTATCAGCCAATTGGAATTCGAGGGATGCCATCTTGGATGATGTCATTTAAAGGAACCGTCATTCGGCGAGTAGGCGTCGTTAGAATCGGATGGATCCGCGTCGGCTGGGAAGAAGATGGCTCCGCTCCGCTCCGGAAGAAAGAAGATTGAAGATGCTGCTTGATAGAAGACTTCATCCCGATGATGGACTTCCAACTTCAGCCCGATGATGGATTTCTTCAGCCGCCGCTTGGATCCAGACTTCAGCCCGAGGATGGACGTCACTCTTCAGCCCCCTGCTTGGGCTTGGATCAAGACTTCGAACCCTCTTCTGGACAGATCGGGACCCGGTGAGGTGAAGACAAGGTAGGGAGATCTTCAGGGGCTTAGTGTTAGGTTTATTTAAGGGGGGTTTGGGTTAGATTAGGGGTATATGGGTGGTGGGTTTTAATGTTGGGGGGGGTATTGTATGTGGTTTTTTTCCAGGCAAAAGAGCTGAATTCTTTGGGGCTTCCCCCGCAAAGGGCCCTTTTCAGGGCTGGTAAGGTAAAAGAGCTTTGAACTTTTTTAATTTAGAATAGGGTAGGGCATTTTTTTATTTTGGGGGGCTTTGTTATTTTATTAGGGGGCTTAGAGTAGGTGTAATTAGTTTAAAATTGTTGTAATATTTTTCTAATGTTTGTAAATATTTTTTTATTTTTTTGTAACTTAGTTCTTTTTTATTTTTTGTACTTTAGTTAGTTTATTTAATTGTATTTATTTGTAGGTATTTTATTTAATTAATTTATTGATAGTGTACTGTTAGGTTTAATTGTAGATAATTGTAGGTATTTTATTTAATTAATTTATTGATAGTGTAGTGTTAGGTTTAATTGTAGATAATTGTAGGTATTGTATTTAATTAATTTATTGATAGTGTAGTGTTAGGTTTAATTGTAACTTAGGTTAGGATTTATTTTACAGGTAATTTTGTAATTATTTTAACTAGGTAACTATTAAATAGTTATTAACTATTTAATAGCTATTGTACCTGGTTAATATAATTACAAATTAAAATGGGGAGAGAGTAAGCGCTAAAAAGCTTAAAAGGCTATTAAAAAGTACATTTTAATACATATAAAAATTTACAAATGGCAATCAGACGCATGGATCCATGTCTGACTTAACAAAAAAATATATAATAAACAAATCTAAAAATATCTAAAAATATCCAATGGAGTAAAGCATGTGACGCTGACTTAGTGAGCCAGTGATGAGGAGTTAGAAGGACGTGTACATTCAATAATATAAACAACCTAAGTGAGTGATTGAGTGCACACAATAGCTGTCAACAAAGAAAAATAGCATTCACAAAAAATAGTGTTCACAAAAATTGGCGTACATAAAAAAAATTCAAATGTTCAACCGGTTATATGTAAGTGAATCCAGTAGTGTTTTCTCCAAAGTGACGTGTAGAAATATAACGTGAAGTCAATAATAGTAGAATGTAAACGTTGAGTGGGTCAAATTATTGTGGTTCAGCTTCTAAATTAAAAAATTGTAAATCTGTGAGGTGTATAAAAATAAAAATAACTTGTGAAAAAATCCACGTGGAAAACTTGAATTCAAATGATAAACAAAGGTCAAAAATCAAAAGACAAAAATATCAAAAGACAAAAATAGAAAATCAGTGATAATATTAAAAAGCACTAAAGATCTAGTGCAAACAAATCCTTAATTCAGATGTTGAAAATCCTTGGTAAGCTCCATAACAAACAAATATATCGATAAAATACCTAAAAGGGAACAAAAGAGAAACAAATAGTGCAACACTGTATATGATATATAATATAGGTAATTAAAACCAAGCTCACCAGTATACCAACGCGTTTCGGCCTAGACTAGGCCTTTCTCAAGACTATACTGTATCAGAAAATCTGGGAGCTTTAAGTAGGGTCAGTGTTGAAATGATTGGTGCTGTTTTGGCGCCATTTTTAGAGGCACCTCCCTTTCCTGTTTCACCCATTGCATCTCTGGGATATTTCCTATGTTATGTTTCCTGTTTCATCCATTGCATCTCTGGGATATTTCCTATGTTATGTTTCCTGTTTCACCCATTGCATCTCTGGGATATTTCCTATGTTATGTTTCCTGTTTCACCCATTGCATCTCTGGGATATTTCATATGTTATGTTTATGTTTTCCCATCTTAAAGGTTAATTGGTTCCTATTATTGCCACAAATTCTAGTATAAATCTAGATTTTCCTATTTATTTGTTTTTTATTTTCATTATTAGGTAATAGTAGCGTTTTGTCAATGTTGTTATTATATTCTGTGTTAACTCTGTTAGTTTTCTGGGCGGGTTTCCCCTTTCTTTGGGCTCAAATTGCTTATTTATTTACATGGACTTGTTCTCATTTATGAATTGCCCCTGTTGATGTCAAAAACTTTCCAATGCGATCTTATATAAGATCGTGTGCACTCAATCACTCACTTAGGTTGTTTATATTATTGAATGTACACGTCCTTCTAACTCCTCATCACTGGCTCACTAAGTCAGCGTCACATGCTTTACTCCATTGGATATTTTTAGATATTTTTAGATTTGTTTATTATATATTTTTTTGTTAAGTCAGACATGGATCCATGCGTCTGATTGCCATTTGTAAATTTTTATATGTATTAAAATGTACTTTTTAATAGCCTTTTAAGCTTTTTAGCGCTTACTCTCTCCCCATTTTAACTTTTATATTGTTAGCCTACTAGGAGGCTATATAGTTAGTAAGCTTAAGGCCCTGGGTGTAGCGCTCGGTCCACTTCTCCTGTTCCTAATATAATTACAAAGTTGCCTGTAAAATAAATATTAATCCTAAAATAGCTACAATATAATTATAATTTATATTGTAGCTATATTAGGGTTTATTTTACAGGTAAGTATTTAGCTTTAAATAGGAATAAGTTATTTAATAATAGTTAATTTATTTCGTTATTATATTTAACTTAGGGGGGTGTTAGGGTTTAGGGTTAGAATTAGCTTTAGGGGTTAATACATTTATTAGAATAGCGGTGAGCTCCAGTCGGCAGATTAGGGGTTAATGTTGGAAGTTAGGTGTCGGCGATGTTAGGGAGGGCAGATTAGGGGTTAATACTATTTATTATAGGGTTATTGAGGCGGGAGTAAGGCGGATTAGGGGTTAATAACTTTATTATAATAGCGGCGCGGTCCGGTCGGCAGATTAGGGGTGGCCGGCAGATTAGGGGTTAATAAGTGTAGGCAGGTGGAGGCGACGTTGAGGGGGGCAGATTAGGGGTTAATAAATATAATATAGGGGTCGGCGGTGTTAGGGGCAGCAGATTAGGGGTTCATAGGGATAATGTAGGTGGCAGCGGTGTGCGGTCGGCAGATTAGGGGTTAAAAATTTTTAATAGAGTGGCGGCGATGTGGGGGGGCCTCGGTTTAGGGGTACATAGGTAGTTTATGGGTGTTAGTGTACTTAAGAGCACAGTAGTTAAGAGCTTTATAAACCGGCGTTAGCCCAGAAAGCTCTTAACTACTGACTTTTTTCTGCGGCTGGAGTTTTGTCGTTAGCTTTCTAACGCTCACTTCAGCCAAGACTCTAAATACCGTGTTAGAAAGATCCCATTGAAAAGATAGGATACGCAAATGGCGTAGGGGGATCTGCGGTATGGAAAAGTGGCGGCTGCAAAGTTAGCGTTAGACCCTTTCCTGACTGACTCCAAATACCAGAGGGCGATAAAAACCAGCGTTAGGAGCCTCTAACGCTGGTTTTCACGGCTACCGCCCAACTCTAAATCTAGACCTAATTCTCTTGTTATAGCATGAAACAACAGACTGAAATAACATGTTATATCTAATCATTTATACAGTGCTATTAATATCATAGCCATGTTGGTTAATTAGGCTCTGTGTAATGTATGTTTTCATATATATCTAATACAAGCCCTATTAGTTTAAACAGTTTAATCAAACATTTATAAAAGGAAACAATCAACTATGTATAGTAAACATATATACTTGTAATAGTGTGGTAGTGTAAGAATGTTCCACATTTATATCAAAAGAAAAGTTATGCATGTTGACATTGTAACTGTAGAGAATTGGTATAAAGTTCCATATTTTGTTTTTTCATGTTGGATATATAGAGGGTGATTCTGTTTGGGCATGTACATATTTAAAAAAAAAAAATCTTGTTTTGAACAACTGCCCAGTCAGTGCGTTGCTCTTTGGGTGGAAGAGTATCTTTTGGTGTCACTAGAGTGTCATGGTACTCCGTAGGCAAAGGAAATGAGAGAATGAGGCCAGATGATAAAGATTCCAAGTTACTCAGAGATCTATAAGTTCAAGTCTTACCTTCTAGGGACACGACAAGGCTGAATGGGTATCCCGTCTATATTTGATATTGTTCTTTTCCAATATTGATGTAATGAATGAGGGGTGTACTCACTTTTGTGAGATACTGTATACATATATACTGTATAAATATATATATATATATACAATCCAAATGTGTGCACTCTTACCAACCGTCCACAACTGCCAGGGTGCTGTAACACTTGATAACACTATTTTGAAATAAGCACTCACTGGACTTCAGCTAAATGTGATAAATATATTCTTTAATGTGAAGTTTCGGGACACAAACAGTCCCTTCCTCTGACAAACAACAAGTGATCAAACCTAACCTTTTATTGCTCTCTGTGACCCTCCTCCAATTTTTCAGCCAATCATAGCTGTCCTAGTGTGTGATCAATTAATGGCATCATATGCCTGTGTTAGACATCCTTAAATGTTAAAAACCTCAAATATAGTGAAAAATATAAAGTGAACACATGTGTAATAAAACACTAACGGCTAGATTACGAGTTGTGCGTTAAGGTAAAAAAAGCAGCGTTAACAGGTCCTAACGCTGCTTTTTTACGCACGCTGCTATTACGAGTCTTGCAGGTATAGGTGTACCGCACACTTTTTTGGCCTTACCGCAAACCTACTTACGTAAATTTCGGAAAGGCTTTTTTGTATGGGACTTCCATAGCGCCAGTATTACGAGTTTGTCCTGGGAGGCCAAAAAGTGAGCGGTACACCCTCTACCGCCAAGATTCCTAACGCATTTTAAAGTCAGTAGTTATAAGTTTTACGCTACAAAGCCGTAGCATAAAACTCATAACTAAAGTGCTAAAAAGTACACTAACACCCATAAAATACCGATAAACCCCTAAACCGAGGCCCTCCCGCATCGCAAACACTAAAATAAAAATATTAACCCCTAATCTGCCGCTCCGGACATTGCCACCACTATAATAAACATATTAACCCCTAAACCGCCACACTCCTGCCTCGCAAATATTAGTTAAATATTATTAACCCCTAATCTGCCGCCCCTAACATCGCCGCCACCTACATTATACTTATTAACCCCTAATCTGCTGTCCCCAATGTCGCCGCCACTATTGTAAATTTATTAACTCTTTAAACCTAAGTCTAACCCTAACACCCCCTAACTTAAATATAATTTAAATAAATCTAAATAAAATTAATATCATTAACTAAATTATTCCTATTTAAAACTAAATACTTACCTATAAAATAAACCCTAAGCTAGGTACTATATAACTAATAGTTGTATCTAGCTTAGGGTTTATTTTTATTTTACAGGCAAGTTTGTATTTATTTTAACTAGGTAAAATAGTTACTAAATAGTTATTAACTATTTAATAACTACCAAGCTAAAATAAATACAAATTCACCTGTAAAATAAAACCTAACCTAAGTTACACTAACACCTAACACTACACTACAAATAATAACTTACCTAAATTAAATACAATTAAATAAATTAAATACAATTAGCTAAATTACAAAAACAAACAAACACTAAATTACAGAAAATAAAAAACAAATTACAAGATATTTAAACTAATTACACCTAATCTAAGAGCCCTGAAAATAAAAAACAAATGACAAGATATTTAAACTAATTGCACCTAATCTAAGAGCCCTATCATAATAAAAAAAGCCCCCCAAAATAAAAAAAAACCTAGCCTAAACTAAACTATCAATAGCCCTTAAAAGGGCCTTTTGCGGGGCATTGCCCCAAAGAAATCAGCTCTTTTACCTGTAAAACCAACCCCACAAATAAAACCCTTACTAAAAAAACCTAAGCTCCCCATTGCCCTGAAAAGGGCATTTGGATGGGCATTGCCCTTAAAAGGGCATTTAGCTCTATTGCTGCCCAAAGCCCTAACCTAAAAAAAACCCCACCCAATACACCCTTAAAAAATCCTAACACTAACTCCCGAAGATTCAATTACAGGGAGAAGTCTTCATCCAAGTGGCAAGATGTCCTCAACGAAGCCGGCAGAAGTGGTCCTCCAGACTGGCAGAAGTGGTCCTCCAGACAGGCAGAAGTCTTCATCCAGACGGCATCTTCTATCTTCATCCTTCCGATGCGGAGCGGCTCCATCTTCATGGAGCATCCTCTTTAATCGACGCCTTCTTCGGAATGAATGTTTTTTTAAGTGATGTCATCCAAGATGGCGTTCCTTAGATTCTGATTGGCTGATAGAATTCTATCAGCCAATCGGAATTAAGGTAGAAAAAATCCTATTGGCTGATTCCATCAGCCAATAGGATAGAGCTGGCATTCTATTGGCAGTTCCAATCAGCCAATAGAATGCGAGCTCAATCCTATTGGCTGATTGGATCAGCTAATAGGATTGAAGTTCAATCCTATTGGTTGATTGCATCAGCCAATAGGATTTTTTCTACCTTAATTCCAATTGGCTGATAGAATTCTATCAGCCAATCGGAATCTAAGGGACGCCATCTTGGATGACATCACTTAAAGGTACATTCATTCAGAAGAAGCCGTCGATTGAAGTGGATGCTCCGCGCCAGATGTCTTGAAGATGGAGCCGCTCCGCGTCGGAAGGATGAAGATAGAAGGGGATAGAGGTTTCCGGTGAGAAGGTGGAGCTGAAGTTCATGCTGCTCCATGTCGGCGTGTTAGCCGTTGCTAGTGATCCTAGCCTTCATTCTTTGCCCCATTTTCTGCTAGATTTAGCGGGGCCGGTAGCTAGGCATAATAACGCCAGCTGGAAAGGAAACCTCCAAGGCTGTATGGGCCTGCAGGTAAACCGCTACTGAGCAATTGTCTAAGAAATAGAAAGCCAACAAACATGTACTAAGTTTCCTGTTGATATATGGTGTTGAGGTTAAAAAAATTGTACCTGCTGGACTTGCTATTTTCTGCTGAAATGTGAGTTCTGTCTGAGGCGAGGAGGAGTTCCAGATCCGCGAGAGGTGGATACATGGAGTGGTGGAAGTGTTGACCCGGAGTGATAGCCTGGCGGAGGATGCAATTCTTCCTATTTCCTGGAGCACGGATATGCTGAGAAAGTGAGAGTGGTGGCTACGCGGAGGGATCCGGGAGTCACGCTCTCCTGGAACAGCTGAGTCGAGGTGCCGACGGTAGCAGCCGGGTCAAGTATTTTGTGGCTGATTGAGGTGATGGCACAGGTCTCCCAGGAATAGCGTTGCCATGTAAGAATAATCCGGCCAAAGTCTGCCGGCCCAGAAGAGGCATCACTTTACCGCAAGTATCAGTGAGACGCTTCCCACTCCGTATTAATTAACTGTGTTCCTAACTGTTGCTTAAACAACTTGTGTATTGGTGAGCTTGGCGTGTCCCTGGCCCGCTGAAGGAGGAGGGTGGCTGGAGAATCTGCCCGAAGTCATTTGGGGACATTGCCTTATTCTGTGGGGGATACTGGAGGACTTCTCTCTTATGTTTTAAAATCTCCCTGTTGGTAAAGTCAAGGTTTCATAGAAACCCGGTAGTGCCTCTCTCTATTTACAATATAAGCTGAGACCTGCTCTAAATATCTGAAGTCCTGACTATTGCTACAGCTGGGCATAAAAGTCCTTTCCAGGTCGAGGAGACCAGACTTGTTAAAAAAAAAGAAAAGAAAAAAGAGAGATAAAGCTGATGTTTTTTTAGCCTAAGCTAGAGACGGATTGATAACTTTATTGTATTATTTCTACAGTGGTAACATTAAGTAGTCTGCTGATTTAACTGCTTGCTGAAATACATTTCCTTGTTAATGATAAGATTTGTATAGAAAGGATTATTTCGAGGGGTACTCATTGGTTACTATTCTGAGTATTTGCACTCGCTGAGTTTGATCATAGAAGAGGGGGGGTCAACAGGTTGTTCTAAGATTGGAGCCCAAATTAAAAAAAAAATCTGTGTATATAGAGGTCACAGGCCTTAAGCACTACACACTGATGGTATTCCCACATTTGTTTTAGTTAAGGTACTATCCTAAGGATAGTTGGAGAAGTGGTCACTTAGAGATATTTATAAAAGTTTAAAAAGGAAGGTTGAGAGAAAAAGGAGAGAGAGAAGAGCAGAGGAAGGAAAAAAGGGAAAAAAAGAGCGAAGAGAGGGAAAGAAGAAGGAGAAAAAGGGGGAAAAAGGAAAAAAAAAGGGGAAAAAAAAAGAAATATTTACATCACGAATTAATGATTTTGTTTTTTTTATTTTATTTTTTCGCACAAGAGTTTGTTTTTTGGTTCACTTAACACGATTGTTTTTTTTTTGTAGTTCACCACATGGAAAAATTTGTAACACTTGGAAAAAACAATTCACCTAAAATGCCTGTGAAATCTAGGGAAAAAAAGAATAATAAATTGGGTGACTCCAATCCAGATATGTCAGCAGAGAATGTATCAGCTCTTATTGATACCCAGGTACTTATCGGGCAACTCACTGCTATTTTTTCCCCTCAATTTGAGGAAATTAAAAAAAGAACTGGGAACCATCTCTACAGAGATGATGACACTTTCTGCTGAAGTCAAGCTATTCTCTGTAAGAATAGGGGAAGCAGAGAGTAGAATTTCCTCAGCTGAAGATAGGTTGACTATTCAAGAAAATGTAATCCAATCACAGCAGGTTAAACTAAATAGTATGCAATTGCGCCTGGAGGATCTTGAAGATCGCTCCAGGCGTAATAACATTAGGATTATAGGTTTACCGGAATCCCCGGAGTTTGATGATCTTATCAAATTTACCTCTACCACTCTCCCGCAAGGCTATTGGTTTACCTGCTCATGTCCTCCCCTTAGCAATTGAAAGAGCGCACAGAGTCGGCCCCAGGAGAAATTCTACTTCAGGGCCGGTTAAACCTAGGATGTGTGTCTTTAGATTGCTTAAATTTCAGGATAAGTTGGAGATCCTGAAGCTTTTTTAAAAAGCTGAGTCTCTGAGATTTGGGAACAGCAAGATCTTGCTATTTCAAGACTTCTCCGCCGAGACATCTGCGCGGAGAAGAATGATGGCACCATTTTGCTCACAGTTAATTAGCTAAGGGATAAGAGCAAGTTTATTCTACCCGGCTAAAATTATAGTCGAAAATAAAGGGTCTAAATTTATATTTAATGAAGTCTCAGAAGTCCAAGAATTTATGAAAAGTTTAGAAATCTGAGTGAGTCTAGGAAAACAGCAGGTAGTATGGAGCTGTTGAAGAAAGCGCTTATATATAAGATATATACAGCATGTTTGGTTTTTTATCTTTGATCAAATACTATTTGATTTTTAGCACAGATATGTTTAGTCTATGTTTTTTATTGTATATTAACTCACAAAGAGTCTGGAATTTGTCTCTAGAGAGAGCTATTGTTATCTGTGCTATAAGTTATGTTTTAGTTCTCCTTTTTTTTCTTGTTCTCTTTCCCCCCTGCTGTTTCCCCTCTCTTTTTGGTTTATCTACACGTAAGTTTCGATGACGGAAGCAGGATTTAAAATTTTATCTTGGAACGTGGGAGGGATCTCCTCCCCGAGTAAACGTAAACTAGTTATTAAAACACTAGCTAAAGAGAAACCGGGGTTAGTATTTCTACAAGAAACTCATTTAGATGGGGCAGAAGCAGCTAAGCTCAGAGTAAAGTGGGTTGGTGAAGTGATCTCTTCTTCTGGCCCTCATAAACAACGCGGAGTCGCAGTCTTATTTCATAAAGATTTAGAATACAAAATTATTAACCCCTTAATGACCACAGCACTTTTCCATTTTCTGTCCGTTTGGGACCAAGGCTATTTTTACATTTTTGCGGTGTTTGTGTTTAGCTGTAATTTTCTTCTTACTCATTTACTGTACCCACACATATTATATACCGTTTTTCTCGCCACTAAATGGACTTTCTAAAGATACCATTATTTTCATCATATCTTATAATTTACTATAAAAAAAAATATAAAATATGAGGAAAAATTGAAAAAAAACACACTTTTTCTAACTTTGACCCCCAAAATCTGTTACATATCTACAACCACCAAAAAACACCCATGCTAAATAGTTTCAAAATTTTGTCCTGAGTTTAGAAATACCCAATGTTTACATGTTCTTTGCTTTTTGTGCAAGTTATAGGGCCATAAATACAAGTAGCACTTTGCTATTTCCAAACCACTTTTTTCCAAAATTAGCGCTAGTTACATTAGAACACTAATATCTTTCAGGAATCCCTGAATATCCCTTGACATGTATATATTTTTTTTTAGTAGACATCCCAAAGTATTGATCTAGGACAATTTTGGTATATTTCATACCACCATTTCACCGCCAAATGCGATCAAATACAAAAAATCGTTCACTTTTTCACAAATTTTTTCACAAACTTTTGGTTTCTCACTGAAATTATTTACAAACAACTTGTGCAATTATGGCATACATGGTTGTAAATTCTTCTCTGGGATCCCCTTTGTTCAGAAATAGCAGACATATATGGCTTTGGCGTTGCTTTTTGGTAATTAGAAGGCCGCTAAATGCCACTGCGCACCACAAGTGTATTATGCCCAGCAGTTAAGGGGTTAATTAGGGAGCTTTTAGGGAGCTTGTAGGGTTAATTTTAGCTTTAGTGTAGTATAGTAGACAACCCCAAGTATTGATCTAGGCACATTTTGGTATATTTCATGCCACCATTTCACCGCCAAATGCGATCAAATTGAAAAAAAAGTTAAATTTTTCACAATTTTAGGTTTCTCACTGAAATAATTTACAAACAGCTTGTGCAATTATGGCACAAATGGTTGTAAATACTTGTCTGGGATCCCCTTTGTTCAGAAATAGCAGACATATATGACTTTGGCGTTGCTTTCTGGTAATTAGAAGGCCGCTAAATCCTGCTGCGCCTCACACGTGTATTATGGCTAGCAGTGAAGGGGTTAATTAGGGAGTTTGTAGGGAGCTTGCAGGGTTAATTTTAGCTTTAGTGTAGAGATCAGCCTCCCACCTGACACATCCCACCCCCTGATCCCTCCCAAACAGCTCCCTTCCCTCCCCCACCCCACAATTGTCCCCGCCATCTTAAGTACTGGCAGAAAGTCTGCCAGTACTAAAATAAAAGGGTTTTTTAAAAAAAATAAAAAATTTTTTTAGCATATTTACATATGCTAGGGTGTAGGATCCCCCCCTTAGCCCCCAACCTCCCTGATCCCCCCCAAAACCGCTCTCTAACCCTCCCCTCTGCCTCATTGGGGGCCATCTTGGGTACTGGCAGCTGTCTGCCAGTACCCAGTTTGCAAAAAAAAGTGCTTTTTTTTATTTTTTTGGGGCTTTTTTCTGTAGTGTAGCTTCCCCCCCCCACACAGACAATCCCCCACCACCTTGCTGATCTTTTTTTTTTTTTAAGATTTCGATATTTATACATTTTTTATTAAATCATTTTCTGTAGTGTAGCGGTTCCCACCCGCTCCCTCCCCGTGCACGCGCCCCCCCCCCGCCCTCCCGTGCACGCGCGCGCGTCCGTGCGCGCCCCTGCTCGTCCCCGCCCACGATCCCGCCCCCCCTGCACATAACCAGGGCCATCGATGGCCGCCACCCGCCTCCCGGTCCGGCTCCCACCCACCAACGCAGGTAGCCACCGATCTCCGGTGCAGAGAGGGCCACAGAGTGGCTCTCTCTGCACCGGATGGCTACCAAAGGTTATTGCAGGATGCCTCCATATCGAGGCATCACTGCAATAACCGGAAAGCAGCTGGAAGCGAGCAGGATCGCTTCCAGCTGCTTTCCAAACCGAGGACGTGCAGGGTACGTTCTCAGGCATTAACTGCCTTTTTTTTGAGGACGTACCCTGCACGTCCTCGGTCGTTAAGGGGTTAAGGTAGAGATAGACCCCGCAGCCAGATATATCCTGCTTCAAGTCAAGTCGCTCCTGGAGCCCGGAAACTGGGTGGAGGGAGCTTTGACCAGAGGAGGAAGAGGCCCCCTCTCTCCTTCCTCTTGGTTGATTGGTGGCTGGGGGGAGGCAGGAGGGGCTACACGGAGCCCCTTAAAAAGGCAAGCTGAGCGGGAAAAAACAGCACAACAATTTTATTCAATAGGGTAAGCATTGTTGGCTGTTTTTTCTCCCGCTTAGCCTGCGTCATGGCGGGTGTGGAAGAGCTGTTGCGACAGCTGAAGGAGGCAGCCCAGGAGCGGGGCACTTCATGGTTGGAGGGACAGGTCAGATCGCTTCTTCACGATCCAATCCCGGCGGCAGCAGTAGGGCGGTCCGCGGTCCGGAAGGATTTCCAAGCCTCCGTTGAGGCTCAGCCCTGAGGTTGGTGGCCGGGCTGGTGGTGGTCAGAGGGGGTCCGGAGCCCAGAAGAGGTCGGTGGCGGTAGCGGGGCAGACCGGGCCCGCAGTGGTGATGACGTCACCGCTTGGAGGAGGCAGCAGGGATCAGGAGCGGAGGCCTCTGGCTGTGACGGCCGCAGAGTGCGGTACTGGGGGCAAGGGGGTTGGTTACGGCCGGGGTAGGCCTGTTCAGGGGGGTGATTCGTTTGTGAGGGTGGAAGATAGAGCTGGGCCTAGTGGGTCACAGTGGGGCCCTAGGGGGGAAGTTGGTGAGGGCGTTCTGGGAGGGATTTCTCCCCCTTTTCAGTGTCCAGGGGAGGGTGGGGTTTGTACCTCCCCTAGTCAGGTTAGTTTTTGTGGTGGTAGGGAAGTTGTAGTTCATGCTGAGGTGCATAGGCCCCCTTCTCCTGTTTTCCCCACCACTTTAGTTGATCAGGCATATGGGTCTGAGGATGAGATTGAGGAGTTAGAGCTTGATTCAGGGTCAGTGTTGTTGTTCCTGGAGTCCTCAGAGGATGAGTTTGTTCCGCCCTCTCCTGGGGTTAGTGATAGGCCCGTTTGCAGATTTGGGGGGGGGGGGGGACTCCTGCGGGTGTCCTTAGTACCCGGGTTCCTGGTGGTTCTAGGGTGGATTGTGCTGGTGATGTGGGTGGCTCACGTGTGAGTTTTTATTTTTCAGAGACAGGCACTACTGGTCAACGGCCTGGCCCTCGGCCTGGCCCGTCCACGGCGGCGGATTCCATGGACGGCCAAGAGGAGGACTTCTTTGGCCTGCACGGCTCTTGGACGGACTCCATTCGTATAGAGCCCGATGACGGCGGACAACAGGATACGTTGCCCGTTGATGAGGTGAGCAGCAGGGATAGGGGGGTGGGGTTGGCAGGGCCTAGGGGCAGGGCCAGGCAGCTTTTGGGGAATGTTCGGGGTGGTGGGGGAAGAAACAGATGGCCGGGTGTTATGTTAGGCCAAAGGGGTGTTCCTAGGGGAGGAGCTAGAAGACGGACAGTGGCGGAAGCTGCGTGGCCGAGAGGTGAGGGGGGTGGGGCTCCTAAGAGGGGTAGGGGGGCACATACAGCTGGATTTGCCATGCAGCCACAGGGGAGGCGGGGGGGAGGGGGATTGTTCCACTCAATGTGTGCTCACGCCCTGCCTTTTTCCAGGAACCTACACGGCAGCCGGACCAGCCTGCACGGACGGCTGCCTTAGTGCAAGAAGGAGTACAGAGGAGTACGGAGCCGCGCGAGGGCGGACTCCAGGCTGTGGCTTCGACTTCTTCAGGAGTGACGGCAGGGGACAATGCTGCAGGTGAGGCTGGGATGGTGAATGTGAGGGGTAATGTTGTGGGGAGTGATGATGTGGCTGTGAGGGTTGTTGAGGGCTGCCCCTCCGCGTGAGGTGGCAGTAGAAAGGTCGTGGGTACCGGCTCCGGTGGCGTCGGTTTCAGTAGTGTCAGGGAGGGGCGCGGAAGGCGCGTTAGTGGTCCCCTCGGCCCACATTGGGGCCCCCCCTGTGGCGGTTCAGGGCATTAGTACGCCCGTGATGGTTCAGGGCTTAGGGTCTGCGGTGGTTTCCACACCCGGGGCAACTAAATCGGCGGAAGGTGCGGAGTTGAGAGTGGCTGACACGGCGTTGTCCCGGTCGTGCCTCTGCTCCATTGGGCCTTTGGGGATGCACCTGACTTCGGAGGTCAGGGAAAAAATATGTAAGAGGGAATTTATTGAACTGTTTTCTCTCCTTCCTCTGGAACAATCCTTTGAGATTCCAGAGGATTCAAAAAAGGATGTGGCCAAGAAGGAGGAGGAGGAAAGGAAGAAACGTTATAGGAAATTACCTAAAACGTTTTCTAACTGGTTCCAATCCTTTGTGATTTATGCCAGTGTTTTTGCGGGTAGGTTTCCGGACCAGGGTAGTTCTTTGTTCTGTTACCTGGATGAGATCGCGGCCGCGCAGCGAACGTATGGCGGTATGGCTTGGTGGTCGTATGACGAACACTTTCGTCAGCGGCTGTCGGTCAAGCCGGATATGAGGTGGGATGACCGGGACAGGGGTTGTGGCTAAAAATAATGACACCTTTGAGAGTCTCCCAGTCCTTTCGGTCAGGTGCCGGTGGCACCTCTACCGGAGGGTCCCCGGCATCGGGTAGAAAAGGGTGCTGTTTTGCATTCAATGAGAAGTCTTGTAAGTGGGGCGCCGCGTGCAAGTTCAAGCACGAGTGCTCTGGCTGTGGGGGAGCCCACCCCTATTCCAGATGTTTTAGGAAGGGAAAAGCTGTGGGAGCAGGGGATTCGGCTGAAAAAGGGGGCGACCCCAGTGAGGCTCGACGCGATGGAGTACTGGCTCATTCAGTACGCTAGGCAGAAGGGCTGTCGGGAGACGGCGGCGGTTTTGTACCATGGTTTTCAGTTTGGTTTTATTATTCCGTCGCAGGGTGGTAGTCGAGTGTTCAGGGGAAATTTGAAGTCGGCCCGCTTGTGGCCGGAGGTTGTTCGGGAAAAATTGCAAAAGGAGGTGTCATTGGGGCGTATGGCTGGTCCGTTTCATAGCCCCCCTATTGAGGACTTGAGGATTTCTCCGCTCGGGGTGGTTCCCAAGAGGGAACCGGGTAAGTTCCGGCTCATTCACCATCTTTCTTTTCCCAAAGGGGGATCGGTGAATGATGGGATCCCGCAGGAACTGGCATCGGTGAAATACGCCTCTTTTGACCAGGCAGTGGCGTTGGTTAGAGAGGCTGGACCTTCTGCCTTGTTGGCAAAAATTGACATTGAGGCGGCGTTCCGCTTGTTGCCGGTTCATCCGTCCTCGCATCGTTTGTTGGGCTGTTGTGTGGAAGGTTTGTTCTACATTGATTTGTGTTTGCCAATGGGCTGCTCCATTTCGTGTTCGTTGTTTGAGCAGTTCAGTTCTTTCCTGGAGTGGGTGGTGTCTGTGCGGTCAGGTTTGTCGTCATTGGTACATTACCTGGACGATTTCTTGTTTGTTGGCCCGGCTGGGTCGGATGATTGTAGGCGGATGCGGGATGTTTGTTGTCAGGTGGCGTCGGATTTTGGTGTGCCAATAGCCAAAGAAAAATCTGAGGGGCCGGTGTCGACCCTGGATTTCTTGGGTATTACGATTGACTCTATCAATATGGAGTGCAGACTGCCCAGTGACAAAGTAAAAGATTTACTGGAGATTGTGGGGCGATGTTTGTTGGCAAAGAAGATCACGTTGCGTGACCTTCAGTCGTTGATCGGTAAGTTCAACTTCGCGTGCAGGATCATCCCCATTGGGAGGGTTTTTTGCAGGCGGTTGTCCTTAGCTACGGCAGGGGTAGCCAAGCCGCATCATTTTGTGTGTTTGTCGAAGGAGCTAAAAGATGATTTGAGAGTGTGGCGGTGTTTCTTGGTGGGTTTCAATGGCTCTGCGTTGATTCAATCGCCTAGGGTGTCGAATGAGGAGTTGGGTCTGGTGACGGATTCAGCAGGTAGTTGTGGTTTCGGGGCCTATTTTGTGGGCCATTGGTGCGCGGCCGGGTGGCCAGAGGAATGGGTGGCTTGTGGCTTAGTTAAAAACTTGGTTTTCTTGGAGCTCTTCCCAATTGTAGTGGTGCTCTATGTCTGGGAGGTTGAGTTGAGTAATCGGTCGGTGGTGTTCTCGACTGACAATATGGGGGTTGTGTATGCGTTAAATACCTTGACATATTCATCATTGCCGGTGTTGCGTTTGTTGCGCCTGTTGGTTCTGAAGTGTTTGAGGATGAACGTGTGCATTAAGGCTAAACATATACCGGGCATTGATAATCCTATAGCTGATTCCCTCTCTCGCTTTCAGTGGCGGCGGTTCCGGGAATTGGCTCCTCTTGCAGACGCGACGGGATGCCAGTGTCCAGTGTTTCTGTGGAGACTCGGTGGGGAAGATTGGCTGGATTGGTGAGGGCCTCGGTTGCTCCAGGTACTTGGGCTTCTTACTCCAGAGTGTGGTGGGATTGGGAGTCCAGGCTGGGGGTTAGGGGTATTGCTGAGGTGGGTTCTGATGTTACTGGTCCACTGTTGGACTGGATGTGGGAATGGGGATGCCAGAGGTTATCGCCTTCGGCGATGGATAGGCGTCTGGCTGCCTTGTCTTTTCGTTTTAAACTGCTTGGTCTGCATGATGCTACGAAGGTCTTTTGTGTGCGGCAGGCATTGAAGGGCTTAAAAAAGGGGTCGGTGGGCTTGTCCCCTGATGGGAGGAGGCCGATCACTTTTTCGTTGCTACAGCAACTGTATGAGGTCCTGGAAGTGATGTGTCAGTCGGTTTTTGAAACTTGTTTGTTCAGGGTGGCGTATGTTTTGGCTTTTTTCGGGGCTTTTCGGGTCTCGGAATTGGTTAGCAGAAATCTTAAGCTGATGGGTGGTTTAAGTGTTTCGGATGTAATTTTGTATGATGCTAAGGTGGAGATATTTTTGAGAAGAAGTAAGACGGACCAGATGGGGAAGGGTAGGACAGTTGTTCTTTTTCCCAGTGGTTCAGTGGTTTGCCCTTGGCATTGTGTGCAGGAGTACTTGAGGGTCCATCCGGGAGTCAGTGGTTCGTTGTTGGTTCATTTAGATGGTAGGCCACTGTCGCATTTTCAGTTCAAGGCGGTGCTTAAAAAAGCGTTGGGCCGGTTAGGTGTTAATCCGGCTGATTTCGGCACCCACTCTTTTCGGATTGGGGCCGCGACGGAAGCTTCCATGAGGGGACTTTCCGAAGCGGAAGTTAAAGGGATCGGAAGATGGGGTTCAGGGCATTATCGGTTGTATGTGCGCCCTGAATTGGGCATTTGAGGTGGGAATTTGCTTGTGGTTCACTGTTTTTTCTGTGTTTTTAGGTGTGGAGCGTTTGTGGTTGGTCGGCCACTCTTTCATTTATTGGGCCCGGAGGGCGGCTGCGGCGAAGGTGGATGGTTTGCAGTTGGGTTTGGCCAAGTCGCGTTGTGAAGTAAAATGGTTTGGTGTGAGGGGGCTCCGATGGGACGGATTATTGCCTTTGGTATTGGATTATTGCAGGACTTTTCAGCCGCCCAAGGTGCTGGTAATCCATGCTGGGGGAAATGATCTTGGTTTTTTGCCACAAAGGGAGTTGTTGAGACTCATGAAACGGGACATTGGTAGATTAAAAAGCTTATTCCCTTCTTTGACTATTGTCTGGTCGGATATTCTGCCGAGGATGGTGTGGAGGGCAGCCTGGGACCCGGTGCGTTTGGATAAGAGCAGACGAAAAGTGAATAAGATTATGGGTGCTTTTGTGCGTAGGTTTGGTGGTTATGTGGTTCATCACTCGGACTTGGCGGAGGTTGGTGAGGGTGAATTTTATATGCCTGATGGTGTGCATTTAAATGATTTCGGGCTGCAGCTTTTTATCCTCAATTTTAAGGAGGCGCTATGTGCAATTGGTGGTTTGGCGGGACTGGGCTGAGGTGTCAGGCCCTGAAATTGCAGATAAATTATGGCCAATGGTTGGTGTGGTGGAAGTTTATATTCCCATTGGGAATGATTAGGTGGGGTTTCTAAGGGCAAGGGGTTCCTTAGAAACTTGGATTTGGAGGATCGCTGATGGGCCCAACCATTTGCACGGTTGGGTCCAGTAAACAAAGGGTGTTTATACGGACATAGTTTAAGTTAGGGAATCAAAAAAGGGGGACTAGCACCGCTGTGGTTTAAAAGTGTTATGTTTACAATTAGTTGCACTGTTATTTATTAAGTTAAAAAAGTTTTTTCTAAGTTATTTATTAATAAATGGCTGCGGCCAATTTTTTCACCAAAGCCAAGTCTGTTGTCTGTTATTGATGAAGGGTTCGTTAATTTTAATGTTGGGGTTTTTAGAGTGTGTGTTGTTTAAGGGGCCGGGAATTTGAAGACATAAAAGGTCATGGTTAATAATGTAAAATATATTTGTTGTAATATATATGCCCCTAATAAATTTTCATCTGAATTTTGGGAGCTAATCCAAAATAAGATATTTCCATATCAAAGAGAAAATCTTATCTTATGTGGAGATTTCAATATGACAATATGCCCAGAATTAGATCGTTTCTCAAATAAGAATTTTAAAGAATACAAGAGAAATGCGAAGTATTTTAAAAAATTCTGTAATAAATTTAGTTTGATCGATATATGGCGAATTCAGAATCCACAAATACGAGCTTTCACGTGTGAGTCAAAAGCTCATAGGACATTCTCAAGGATTGATCTTTTTTTAATATCAGAATCATTGTCGATATACCCAGTTTGTGCTGGAATTGGTGAGTTTATGGTATCTGATCACACTATCATCTCGCTGTCTTTTACAGGAGTAGGAGAGTCCAAGGTCAGCGCACCTTTCTTTTCCTTTCCCCGATTCTTATATACTAATCCTAGGTTTATATCCTGGATTAAAACTATATGGAATGACTATGCGCTTTGTAATTCTGGCTATAAGAATAAATTAGAGATTTATTGGGAGGCAGCCAAGGCAGATTATTGCCTATATGAGTAGAAGCTCCAAAAAAATGAAGGAGCCGGGACTTCAACTAGCCAATAACGTTAAGAGGGCTTACAGAAAGCTTAATCTTGACTCCTCCCCGGCGAATTGGTCTGCATATTTGGAGGCCAGAAAGGAAAGGGAGGTGCTCTTAAAGCAAAGATCTCAAGAAGAGGAGATGAGGCTTAGCTTAAAGTATAAGAGCTTCTATGGTTGCTCTGCAAAACACCTGGCGCATATAACTAAAAATAGGAAAAAAAATAATTTTATTGCAGTTATTAAAAATGGGGATAATAGGTTTTTTAATTCAACAGATATTAGTCAAGTATTTCATAGTTATTACCAGCAACTGTATGCGTCGGTGACTATAAATCAGTATAATTAAAAAATCTTTTGGTCAAAGGTTAGTACTCCCAAGATTCAAACGGAATAGTTGGCAGCGTTGAATCAACCAGTAGACAAAGAAGAGATTAGTAAAGCAATTGATGGCCTCAAATTAAATAAAGCGGCAGGCCCAGATGGGCTGCCCGCTGAATTTTATAAATCTTTAAAAGATGAATTAGCGCCGTTTTTGGTGGAATTATTTAATAATTATTACCTGTCCGATAATATTATATCGGGAGGTTTTGTAGAGGCAAACATTTCACTTATACTTAAAAAAGGGAAAAATCCGGAAGATCCGGCTTCTTATAGGCCAATATCAGTGCTCAACACTGATTATAAAATAATGGTCGGTATTATTGCAGCTAGGCTTAGCCGATGTCTACAGAATGTGATCCATCCGGATCAGACAGGGTTTATGTCATCTAGAAATTCATCTAAGAATATTCGTAAGGTAGTTGCATTCCTTGACTACGCATGGAATTCAGAGCAGGATATAAATAATCTTGTAACTTGTGATTCAGCAGTTCTGACTCTAGACGCAGTCAAGGCATTTGATTCGATTGTTTGGGAGCATCTACTTCGATCTTTAGATAATTTTGGATTTTCCAGTAATTTTATTCAGTATATCTGCAAAGTTTACTCAAAACCCAGATAATTTTTATTGGTAAATGGTATTCGCTCACATGAGATTACTCTGCAACGTGGTACTAGGCAAGGCTGTCCGCTGTCCCCCCTTCTTTTTAATCTAGCGATAGAACCTTTGGCAATTCGATTCCAAGATACACTAACTGGTATTCCGCTCGGTACTAATTGCTTAAAGTCCCTGCTATATGCAGATGATATCCTGCTATTTGTGGACAACGTGCATTTAACTATTCCAGAAATTGTACAAATACTTGCTGAATTTAGCTCATTTTCGGGCTATTCAGTTAATTTGGATAAAAGCAAACTTATGTATGTGGGCAAAAGGCTTCCCTTTACTGGGGTTATCCCATTCAAAGTAGTGAATGTAGTCAAATACTTGGGGCTAGAGTTGCATAGAAATCCGAAGTTATGGTACGTAGCAAATTATTCATCTTTATTTGAAAAAATCAAATAAGACCTTCAGCTATGGGCATCCTATCCATTATCTATCTCTGCTAAGGTAAACTTAATAAAAATTATTATTTTTCCGCGACTCCTGTATGTTGTGCAAAATTTACCCATTTTCATATCTAATTTAGATATAAAGAAGCTATATGGTTATTTCTCTAAGTTTATTTGGAAAGATAAAAAACCGAGGATAGCTCTAGCTAAGCTTATGCAGAAGAAAAATGCGGGGGGCCTGGCTCTGCCCGATGTTAAGCATTATAATATTGTGGCCATGGTAAAATTTGCTTTAGACTGGATCACCAAAACGAATCTTATTGCGATAGGCCAGGAAGAGGCTTTTTATATACATCCTTTTTCATTAAAAGCCATCTTACATTGTAAACCTAAACAACTTCCTTCTAATATTTGTAGAATTATGTCATTTAAAAATATTGTCATAGCGTGGTATAAGTTCTGTGGTTGTTTAGGTATAGATCCTGCTTTTTCAGATTTTCTTCCCATTCAGGGTAATCCACAATTTACGCCGGGTATTCATCAAAAGATATTTAAATCGTGGGCAGATAAAGGTTTATTTTTTGTGAAGCAAGTGATGGACGAAGATTGCCAGGTCTGTGCAGCTGAATACATATTTCAAGCTTATGTGTTACCTAGATCAGATATGTACGCCTATTTTCAAATACGACATTATATATATAGTCAGAATTGGCAGGTTGGGAATATGTTAGCGTGGTCAGATATCAAAACTTTAATTCAAAAGTTTAAATCAGGAAATACATCTATCTCTCTGATGTATGACATTATGCTTTCAAAGCAGAGCGAAAAATATCTGGATGGGATAAGTAATTGGTTGTGCCCATTCATTTCTGGAATGGACAATGAAAGGATCATTCTGAGTTTTAAGATGTTAAACAAATGTAGATTATCTTTGAGCTGGAAAGAGTCACATGTGAAGTTGCTGAATAATTATTATCTATATCCATATAAAATTCAAAAGTTTTTTTCCTACTAGTTCAGGGAACTGTCCACGTTGCTCTAAGTCTAAAGCGGACTTATTTCATATGTTTTGGTGGTGTCCCAAATTAAATCAACTATGGCTTAAAATTTGTTTCTGACTTAGTGCTCTCTACAAGGTAAATGTCTCTATCGAATTACAAAATGTAGTCTTATTGTTTCCTTCAGCTAACAATAGTTCCCCCCGCCTGACCCGTATTTTTAATACGATCATCCTTGCAATTCGCCATCTTATCCTTAAGAATTGGAAGGCGAGTAGAGAGCCGAGTTTTTCGGCAGTCCAAAAAGAAATACAAGAACAAATTATTTTTGAATAATTTCACCTACAAGATGCCTCTGAGAAGAGAATCGAAGATTTTCTTCTTGGATGGCTTTCAATTATTAAATCTTATCCTCTCCCGGTGCAAAGGCAGATCCTCTTCCCAGTTCGCTTGTCCATAAGTTTTGCAGAATTAGTATTCTTGAACAAATTTCCCGCCATTTGGTTAGTATAGGATTATAACTGCGCCCATGATGTCAAGGGCGGTTGGCCCGGGTCCAGCGGTGGGGGCCTATAAAGAGAATTATTTGGTTTTTTTTGTTTTGTTTTTTTATCATTGTTATTTTGGTTTCTTTTGTTTTCCTGTTTTTTTGTTGTTCTTACTATATTATGAAAACTCCAACAAGATCAAGTTTGTTCTCGCAAATTGCATAATTGCATGAAATCTTAGTTGCTGTTCTTTTTATGTATTTATATATGCTGGATGTTTTTGCGATCTCATGTTTAATTTTGATGTATATCTTGTGGAGATTAATCCAATAAAAAAGATTTAAAAAAAAAAAAGAAGATAGAAGATGCCGTCTGGATGAAAACTTCTGACCATTTGGAGGACCACTTCTGCCGGCTTCGTTGAGGACATCTTGCCGCTTGGATGAAGACTTCTCCCGGTTCTTCGGGGGTTAGTGTTAGGATTTTTTAAGGGTGTATTGGGTGGGGTTTTTTTTAGGTTAGGGCTTTGGGCAGCAATAGAGCTAAATGCCCTTTTAAGGGCAATGCCCATCCAAATGCCTTTTTCAAGGCAATGGGAAGCTTAGGTTTTTTTAGTTAGACTTTTATTTGGGGGGTTGGTTGTGTGGGTGGTGGGTTTTACTGTTGGGGGGTTGTTTTGTATTTTTTTTACAGATAAAAGAGCTGATTTCTTTGGGGCAATGCCCCACAAAAGGCCCCTTTAAGGGCTATTGATAGTTTAGTTTAGGCTAGGGGTTTTTTTTATTTTGGAGGGGGGGCTTTTTTATTTTGATAGGGCTATTAGATTAGGTGTAATTAGTTTAAATATCTTGTCATTTGTTTTTTATTTTCTGTAACTTAGTGTTTTGTTTTGTTTTTGTAATTTAGCTAATTGTATTTAATTTATTTAATTGTATTTCATTTAGGTAAGTTATTTAATTGTAGTGTAGTGTTAGGTGTTAGTGTAACTTAGGTTAGGTTTTATTTTACAGGTAAATTTGTATTTATTTTAGCTAGGTAGTTATTAAATAGTTAATAACTATTCAGTAACTATTCTACCTAGTTAAAATAAATACAAACTTGACTGTAAAATAAAAATAAACCCTAAGCTAGCTACAATGTAACTATTAGTTATATTGTAGCTAGCTTAGGGTTTATTTTATAGGTAAGTATTTAGTTTTAAATAGGAATAATTTAGTTAATGATATTAATTTTATTTAGATTTATTTAAATTATATTTAAGTTAAAGGGTGTTAGGGTTAGACTTAGGTTTAGGGGTTAATAAATTTAGAATAGTGGCGGTAATGTTGGGGGTGGCAGATTAGGGGTTAATAAATGTATGTAGGTTGCGGCAATGTTAGGGGCAGCAGATTAGGGGTTAATAAATATAATGTAGGTGTCGGCGATGTTGGGGGCAGCAGATTAGGGGTTAATAAATATAATGTAGGTGGCGGCGATGTCCGGAGCGGCGGATTAGGGGTTAATAAGTATAATGTAGGTGTTGGCGATGTCGGGGCGGCAGATTAGGGGTTAATGAGTGTAAGATTAGGGGTGTTTAGACTCGGGGTTCATGTTAGGGTGTTAGGTGTAAACATAAAATGTGTTTCTCCATAGGAATCAATGGCGCTGCATTACTGAGCTTTACGCTGCTTTTTGGCAGGTGTTAGACTTTTTCTCAGCCGGCTCTCCTCATTGATGTCTATGGGGAAATCGTGCACAAGCACGTATAACCAGCTCACCGCTCACTTAAGCAGCGCTGGTATTGGAGTGCGGTATGGAGCTCAATTTTGGTCTACGCTCACTTCTTGCCTTTTAACGAGGGGTTTAGAAAAACCTGTAATACCAGCGCTGCAGGAAAGTGAGCGGTGACAATAACGTGCAAGTTAACACCGCACCCCTTATAATGCAAAACTCGTAATCTAGCCGTAAGTGTGGACAATTTAAGCATCCAGATTGATCACCCCTGATCTCATCTCAATCATTAAAATAATAAAACTACTTGAACTGTAAACAAACATCAAGTGTGAAAAATAGAGAGCTGACCAATGGAAAGCTGGCAAACCTGTCACACCCCTCAAGCAAAATTTCATATACGTTTTACGTGCCTATTATATATACATATTTCTTGATATCAAATCAGTGACTTATGCATACAGGGAGTGCAGAATTATTAGGCAAGTTGTATTTTTGAGGATTAATTTTATTATTGAACAACAACCATGTTCTCAATGAACCCAAAACACTCATTAATATCAAAGCTGAATAGTTTTGGAAGTAGTTTTTAGTTTGTTTTTAGTTATAGCTATTTTAGGGGGATATCAGTGTGTGCAGGTGACTATTACTGTGCATAATTATTAGGCAACTTAACAAAAAACAAATATATACCCATTTCAATTATTTATTTTTACCAGTGAAACCAATATAACATCTCAACATTCACAAATATACATTTCTGACATTCAAAAACAAAACAAAAACAAATCAGTGACCAATATAGCCACCTTTCTTTGCAAGGACACTCAAAAGCCTGCCATCCATGGATTCTGTCAGTGTTTTGATCTGTTCACCATCAACATTGCGTGCAGCAGCAACCACAGCCTCCCAGACACTGTTCAGAGAGGTGTACTGTTTTCCCTCCTTGTAAATCTCACATTTGATGATGGACCACAGGTTCTCAATGGGGTTCAGATCAGGTGAACAAGGAGGCCATGTCATTAGATTTTCTTCTTTTATACCCTTTCTTGCCAGCCACGCTGTGGAGTACTTGGACGCGTGTGATGGAGCATTGTCCTGCATGAAAATCATGTTTTTCTTGAAGGATGCAGACTTTTTCCTGTACCACTGCTTGAAGAAGGTGTCTTCCAGAAACTGGCAGTAGGACTGGGAGTTGAGCTTGACTCCATCCTCAACCCGAAAAGGCCCCGGAAGCTCATCTTTGATGATACCAGCCCAAACCAGTACTCCACCTCCACCTTGCTGGCGTCTGAGTCGGACTGGAGCTCTCTGCCCTTTACCAATCCAGCCACGGGCCCATCCATCTGGCCCATCAAAACTCACTCTCATTTCATCAGTCCATAAAACTTTAGAAAAATCAGTCTTGAGATATTTCTTGGCCCAGTCTTGACGTTTCAGCTTGTGTGTCTTGTTCAGTGGTGGTCGTCTTTCAGCCTTTCTTACCTTGGCCATGTCTCTGAGTATTGCACACCTTGTGCTTTTGGGCACTCCAGTGATGTTGCAGCTCTGAAATATGGCCAAAATGGTGGCAAGTGGCATCTTGCCAGCTGCACGCTTGACTTTTCTCAGTTCATGGGCAGTTATTTACGCCTTGGTTTTTCCACACGCTTCTTGCGACCCTGTTGACTATTTTGAATGAAACGCTTGATTGTTCGATGATCACGCTTCAGAAGCTTTGCAATTTTAAGAGTGCTGCATCCCTCTGCAAGATATCTCACTATTTTTTACTTTTCTGAGCCTGTCAAGTCCTTCTTTTGACCCATTTTGCCAAAGGAAAGGAAGTTGCCTAATAATTATGCACACCTGATATAGGGTGTTGATGTCATTAGACCACACCCCTTCTCATTACAGAGATGCACATCACCTAATATGCTTAATTGGTAGTAGGCTTTCGAGCCTATACAGCTTGGAGTAAGACAACATGCATAAAGAGGATGATGTGGTCAAAATACTCATTTGCCTAATAATTCTGCACTCCCTGTATATAGAGGTTTATAGATACACTCATTAGTAAATATATAACGCTTATCAAATGACTACAAAGGATGTTCATTACTCATTCTCTACTCACGCTCCTATGGGGGCGTGTATATACTGTCACAACAAATTCCGCATATTTCAAAGAAAAGTCTTGATTGCATATATATACACATACCCTCTATGTAGAACACAAAGTACGCGTCTTTCAAAGGTACCTGAATCCCTATACAGTGGGGCAAAAAAGTATTTAGTCAGCCACCAATTGTGCAAGTTCTCCCACTTAAGAAGATAAGAGAGGCCTGTAATTTTCATCATAGGTATACCTCAACTATGAGAGACAACATGTGGAAACAAATCCAGACAATCACATTGTCTGATTTGGAAAGAATTTATTTGCAAATTATGGTGGAAAAAAGTATTTGGTCAATATCAAAAGTTAATCTCAATACTTTGTTATATATCCATTGTTGGCAATGACAGAGGTCAAACGTTTTCTGTAAGTCTTCACAAGGTTGTCACACACTGTTGCTGGTATGTTGGCCCATTCCTGCATGCAGATCTCCTCTAGAGCAGTGATGTTTTGGGGCTGTCGCTGGGCAACACGGACTTTCAACTCCCTCCAAAGGTTTTCTATGGGGTTGAGATCTGGAGACTGGCTAGGCCACTCCAGGACCTTGAAATGCTTCTTACGAAGCCACTCCTTCGTTGCCCGGGCGGTGTGTTTGGGATCATTGTCATGCTGAAAGACCCAGCCACGTTTCATCCTCAATGCCCTTGCTGATGGAAGGAGGTTTGCACTCAAAATCTCACGATACATGGCCCCATTCATTCTTTCATGTACACGGATCAGTCGTCCTGTTCCCTTTGCAGAGAAACAGCCCCAAAGCATGATGTTGCCACACTCATGATTCACAGTAGGTATGGTGTTCTTTGGTTTCAACTCAGCAATCTCTCTCCTCCAAACACGACAAGTTGTGTTTCTACCAAACAGTTCTACTTTGGTTTCATCTGACCATATGACATTCTCCCAATCTGCTTCTGGATCATCCAAATGCTCTCTAGCATACTTCAGGAGGGCCTGGACATGTACTGGCTTAAGCAGGGGGACATGTCTGGCACTGCAGGATCTGAGTCCTTGGCGGCGTAGTGTGTTACTGATGGTAGCCTTTGTTACGTTGGTCCCAGCTCTCTGCAGGTCATTCACTAGGTCCCCCCGTGTGGGATGTTTGCTCACCGTTCTTGTGATCATTTTGACCCCACGGGGTGAGATCTTGAATGGAGCCCCAGATGGAGGGAGATTATGAGTGGTCTTGTATGTCTTCCATTTTATAATTATTGCTCCGACAGTTGATTTCTTCACACCAAGCTGCTTGCCTATTGCAGATTCAGTCTTCCCAGCCTGGTGCAGGTCTACAATTTTGTTTCTGGTGTCCCTCGACAGCTCTTTGGTCTTCACCATAGTGGAGTTTGGAGTGTGACTGTTTGAGGTTGTGGACAGGTGTCTCTTATACTGATAACAAGTTCAAACAGGTGCCATTAATACAGGTAATAAGTGAAGGACAGAGGAGCCTCTTAAAGAAGAAGATACAGGTCTGTGAGAGACAAAAATCTTGCTTGTTTGTAGGTGACCAAATGCTTATTTTCCACCATAATATGCAAATAAATTCTTTCCAAATCAGACAATGTGATTGTCTGGATTTGTTTCCACATTTTGTCTCTCATAGTTGAGGTATACCTATGATGAAATTTACAGGCCTCTCTCATCTTCTTAAGTAGGAGAACTTGCACAATTGGTGGCTGACTAAATACTTTTTTGCCCCACTGTATATCTTACCAAGGGAGTTGATCAAGTAATCTGCCTCCTCCGGGCGTGTATGAACATACAGCATAATAACCCATATAGATCTCCATGCTTAGCTGATTTGGAAAGTGTACTCGCTCTTTCATATGCGGCGATGGTAACCATGACAACCTCACACAACAAAGTTCCCAAGCCGTGTAGTGTATGGCAGGGAAGCACATATACGCCGATATACAGTACATATTTAGTGAATGAATACCACTCCAAAAAAAGTAAATATCAGGCCGGATTATAAGGCGCCTTCACAGCAAAATTTTCTTCTGTAACTTAGGTTACCCTGGCAACCCAGCATGATAACGCCCACATAGGATACAATGTGTCATCAAATAAAGTCATCCGTCTACGTTAATATTAGCCATAGATCTAAAGCCAACAGTAACGTTAACACAAACGCTTATGGAAGGTTCTCCAAAGTAACAGTACTCAAATTGCCACCACACACCAGCATTCTATGGGACTCACCTCCCATTGGCGCCCCGCCCCATAAGCTCTTTCAAGAACCTTCATCGTTATTATTATTAAATCATCACGGATCAAGAGCCATAACATTCCAAAAGATCAGCCCTTGTTTATGGCGTTAAACTAATATCTATATGTGCCAAATTGATAATAATGCCCAAATGACTCTTCTCGAGTAAACTCACTTCCTATGCAGTCCACAATATATGTTGCACCACAAATTTACATCAAGTGTATATAAAGTATATAATGTATGTTGCACCGCAAATACTGTTATGAATATCCTATCCGGTGTCACCCTATTAACGTTCATTATAAAGTTCATTAACCTATCTATATAAGCAGTGTTATAAAGTCTCCATGTGTAAAATTAAATTCAAAAGCCAAACTATTTCAACATAACAAAACATATCACTAATTGCAGAACTGTAAAATTTATAACCAGTCAAATTCACACCATTAAAGGTATAAATTCCAAACATGGTTAAATGAGATCATGGGTGATTTCTCAAGATGAAACACCTAAGTGTATGTGAAATGTAAAGATTAAAAATAGTTAAAAACAATATACCTATCGACTAATAATCGAAGAGACACATTAGAGCCCCATACGTCATATTGGAATACCAATCTTAAGGGATCCCCTGCACATCGATCTTACTAGTATAGAAAACATACTAATATAAAAAATCGATTGAGCTCGCTGATTGGAACAGCCAATAGAATGCGAGATCAATCCTATTGGCTGATCCAATCAGCCAATAGGATTTTCTCAACCTTAATTCTGATTGGCCAATCGGAATCTAAGGGAAGTGATCTTGGATGATGTCATTTAAAGGAACCTTCATTCGTCGTTAGTCTGTCGGAAGAAGAGGATGCTCCGCCCTGGATGTCTTGAAGATGGACCCGCTCCGCGTCGGAAGAATGAAGATAGAAGATGCCATCTGGATGAAGACTTCTGCCCATCTGGAGGACCACTTCTGCCTGTCTGGAGGACCATTTCTGCCAGCTTCGTTGAGGACATCTTGCCGCTTGGATGAAGACTTCTCCCGGTAAATGAATCTTCGGGGGTTAGTGTTAGGATTTTTTAAGGGTGTATTGGGTGGGTTTTATTTTTAGGTTAGGGCTTTGGGCAGCAATAGAGCTAATTGCCCTTTTAAGGGCAATGCCCATCCAAATGCCATTTTCAGGGCAATGGAGAGCTTAAGTTTTTTTAGTTAGGTTTTTATTTGGGGGGTTGGTTGTGTGGGTGGTGGGTTTTACTGTTGGTGGGGGGGTGTTTGTATTTCTTTTTCAGGTAAAAGCTGATTTCTTTGGGGCAATGCCCCGCAAAATGCCCTTTAAAGGGCTATTGATACTTTATAGTTTAGGCTAGAGTTTTGGGTGGACTTTTTTATTTTGATAGGGCTCTCAGATTAAGTGTAATTAGTTTAAAGATCTTGTAATATGTTTTTTATTTTCTGTAATTTAGTGTTTGTTTGTTGTAATTTAGCAAATTTTATTTAATTTATTTAATTGCATTTAATTTAGGTAATTTATTTAATTGTAGTGTAGTGTTAGGTGCTAGTGTAACTTAGGTTAGGTTTTATTTTACAGGTAAATTTTTGTTTATTTTAGCTAGGTAGTTATTAAATAGTTAATAACTATTTAGTAACTATTCTACCTAGTTAAAATAAATACAAACTTGCCTGTAAAATAAAAATAAACCCTAAGCTAGCTACAATGTAACTATTAGTTATATTGTAGCTAGCTTAGGGTTTATTTTATAGGTAAGTATTTAGTTTTAAATAGGAATAATTTAGGTAATGATAGTAATTTTTATTTAGATTTATTTAAATTATATTTAAGTTAGGGGGTGTTAGGGTTAAGGTTAGACTTAGATTTAGGGGTTAATAAATTTAGAATAGTGGCGGCGATGTTGGGGACGGCAGATTAGGGGTTAATAAATGTAGGTAGGTGTCGACGATGTTGGGGGCAGCAGATTAGGGGTTAATAAATATAATGTAGGTGGCGGCGATGTCCGGAGCGGAAGATTAGGGGTTAATAAGTATAATGTAGGTGGCGGCAATGTTGGGGGCAGCAGATTAGGGGTTCATAATATTTAACTAGTGATTAGGGGTTAAAAATGTTATTATAGTGTTTGCGATGCGGGAGGGCCTCAGTTTAGGGGTTAATAGGTAGTTTATGGGTGTTAGTGTACTTTATAGCACTTTAGTTATGAGTTTTATGTTACAAAGCCGTAAAACTCATAACTACTGACTTTAAAATGCGGTACGAAGCTTGTCGGTATAGGCTGTACAGCTCACTTTTTGGCCTCCCAGGACAAACTCGTAATACCGGCGCTATGGAAGTCCCATAGAAAAAATGCTTTACGAAATTTACATAAGTTGGTTTGCGGTAAGGACAAAAAAAGTGTGCGGTACACCTGTACCTGCAAGACTCGTAATACCAGCGGGAGTAAAAAAGCAGTGTTAGGACTTGTTAACGCTGCTTTTTAAGCTTACTGCGCAACTCGTAATCTAGCCATTAGTGTTTTACTACACATGTGTTCACTTTATATTTTTTACTATATTTGAGGTTTTTAACATTTAAGGATATGTATAACACAGGCATGTGATGTTGTTAATTGATCACACACTAGGACAGCTATGATTGGCTGAAAAATGGGAGGAGGGTCACAGAGAGCAATAAAAGGTTAGGTTTGATCACTTGTTGTTTGTCAGAGGAAGGGACTGTTTGTGTCCCGAAATGTCACATTAAAGAATCTATTTATCACAGTTGGCTGAAGTCCAGTGAGTGCCTATTTCAAAATAGTGTTTTATATATATATATATATATATATATATATATATATATATATATATATATATATATACAGTATATATATATATATATATATATATGCACACAGAGAGAAGCACACTCACAGGAATGTACAACCTGCTCAATACCATTATTAGCCTGTTCTATGGCGATGTACCACCTGGGTGCAGCTTCTTTTTAGCCCAGTAATACTTTTAACAGAGTAGAACTTTCCTGTAGTATATCAGTCTGATCCCGTCTATCGTTTCGGCCTTCAATGGGCCTCGTCAGTGAGGTGTAGCCATATTCCTCTAAGCACACGGAACAAGGAGTCCATGTCTGGTTGCCCCTTTTTCCCTTAGGGAGACACACATATAAATATATATTTATTTATTTTATTTGTATTTATTTTTTCTCAATGTTGTGCACTGTGCAGTATTATGGGGAGTAGAAGCAAACAAGCTCTATTTCATGTTTGTACCGTGAAAAAAAATTATATGGGAAAAAATGGCCTAAAACCTGTTGGGGGGGGGGCAGCAGAATTTTGAGTGCTTAGGGCAGCACAAAACCTAAATATGGCACTGGTTAGAGGGCTTAGATTCCAAATATGCTTGAAGTTTGTAATTCCAAATAATTAACTTTGGAGTTTTTCCTGAAGTGTTGCCAAATACTTTCTTTGTCTTTAAAATTAAGAAACTTGATGATCATTTCTCTTGGTGGGGATTGGCCTGTCGGTTTCGCTCTCAGTGCTCGATGGGCTCTTTTTATAGGAATATTTATTGGCAATGGAGGGTCACATTCTAGATGTTTGAATAAAGATTGTAAATATTCTTTTAAGTCCATAGGAATCCCCTTGATTCTTAAGTTGCTTCTACAATTTCAATTGTCTAAATCTTCTATTTTATTATTTAAATCTCTAATCAAGAGATTTTGCTTTTCATGAAGAGATGACAGATCTTTAATTTCTTTAAAGGTGTTTTCTTGTGAGTCTTCTAGTACTTCTGCTTGGGGACCTTTATCTACAGTGTCCTTTTTCAGGTATGAGATTTCTGTTTTGATCAAATCCTTCAAGGAGTCTATGTCAGATTTAGAGGGAAGTTTGCTATCTTTGTTGAAGATTAGCGTTAGTTGGTGTTGGTGTTGTTCTGAGTGTGTGACAGGAAGAGAAGTAATAAGTTTTGATGAATTTGTTGATTTAGGGTCTAGTTCTGAATGTCTTATTTCTTGGTTTTGGAAAAAAGTTGAAACTGATATAGGTGCAGATATTGGAGTCTTAGATGATTTGTCAGATTTAATTTTCGTGACTCCATTATTTACTGAGTGCAGTAAAAATATTTAAGTAAAAAAATAAATAAAATATATTTACTGTATATACAGTATATATATATATATATATATATATATATATATATATACAGAATTATTTGGAAATATATTTTATATTTCCCCTCTGACTACAATTCAGTGTAGTTTTAGATTTTAGCCTCTAGATGTCGCTCTTGTAGCACTGTATAGAATGCTTTCTAAGGAACAATAAACCCAACATTTTTCTTTCATGATTCAGGTAAAAAAAAAACAATTTTAAACAACATTCCAAGTTACTTTTATTATCTAATTTGCTTTTTTTTTTTTTAAATGTCCTTTGTTGAAGAAATAGCAATGCATTTTGGTGAGCCAATCACATGAGGCATCTATGTGCAGCCACCAATCCGCAACTACTGCGCCTATCTAGATATGCTTTAAAGCAAAGAATATCAAGAGAATGAAGCAAAATAGATAATAGAAGTAAATTGCTTACAAAAATGGGGTTTTGTGAGGGACACTTAAGGGGCCATAATACCCAAATGTTTAAGCACTTGAAAGTGATGCAGCATAGCTGTAAAAAGCTGACTAGAAAATATCACCTAAACATCTCTATGTAAAAAAGAAAGATATTTTATCTCAAAAGTTTCTCAGTAGCCACATCCCATTGTAAAGGACTTCTAAGCAGCATATTAGTATGTCTGTCCCGGGACAGCAGAAGGAGCGAGCTTTCTGCACACTCATCTTATTTCCCTATTCAGTTTAAGGAAGTTTACAATGAAATGCCATGAGAGTTAAGTGAAATCTCATGAGATCACAGTAAAAGAGTTCATGATGCAGATTGGCTCCTGTTCATTTCTTCATTTTTTATTTTTTTTTACCTGCAGCTGGGCAGCAGCTGAGTATAACGTTTTACACAGAACTTAATCTGCTGAGGTAAAATAGCTTCCTTTTTTACATAGAGATGCTCAGGTGACATTTTCCTGTCAGCTTTTTACAGTTATACTGCATCAGTTTCAAGTGATTTAGCGTATGAGTATTATGTCCCTTTAAGTCAAAATTAAACTTTAATTATTTAGATAGATCATGCAATTTTAAACAACTTTCCAATTTACTTCCATTAAAAAAAAGTGCACAGTCTTTTTATATTTAAACTTTTTGAGTTAACAGCTCCTACTGAGCATGTGCACGAATTCACAGAATAAGCATATATGTATTTGTGATCGGCTGATGGCTGTCAAATGGTATAGGGGGAGTGGAAAAAACAAAATGTATGCTTACCTGATAAATTTATTTCTCTTGTGGTGTATCCAGTCCACGGATCATCCATTACTTGTGGGATATTCTCCTTCCCAACAGGAAGCTGCAAGAGGATCACCCACAGCAGAGCTGTCTATATAGCTCCTCCTCTAACTGCCACTACCAGTCATTCGACCGAAGACAAGCAAGAGAAAGGAGAAAACATAAGGTGCAGTGGTGACTGTAGTTTAAAAATAAAACACACCTGCCTTAAAATGACAGGGCGGGTCGTGGACTGGATACACCACAAGAGAAATAAATTTATCAGGTAAGCATAAATTTTGTTTTCTCTTGTAAGGTGTATCCAGTCCACGGATCATCCATTACTTGTGGGATACCAATACCAAAGCTATAGGACACGGATGAAGGGAGGGACAAGGCAGGTGCTTAAACGGAAGGCACCACTGCCTGCAAAACCTTTCTCCCAAAAATAGCCTCCGAAGAAGGAAAAGTATCAAATTTATAGAATTTTGAAAAAGTATGAAGCGAAGACCAAGTCGCCGCCTTACAAATCTGTTCAACAGAAGCCTCATTCTTAAAAGCCCATGTGGAAGCTACCGCTCTAGTTGAATGAGCTGTAATCCTTTCAGGAGGCTGCTGGCCAGCAGTCTCATAAGCTAAGCGTATTATACTCCTTAGCCAAAAAGAAAGAGAAGTTGCCGAAGCCTTTTGGCCTCTCCTCTGTCCAGAGTAGACAACAAAAAATGCAGATGTTTGACGAAAATCTTTAGTAGCTTGTAAATAAAACTTTAAAGCACGAACCACGTCAAGATTGTGTAAAAGATGTTCCTTCTTTGAAGAAGGATTAGGACACAGTGACGGTATAACAATCTCCTGATTGATATTTTTATTAGATACCACCTTAGGTAGAAAACCAGGTTTGGTAAGTAACACTACCTTATCGGAATGAAAAATGAGATAAGGAGAATCACATTGTAAAGCAGATAACTCCGAAACTCTTCGAGCCGAGGAGATAGCTACTAAAAACAAAACTTTCCAAGATAAGAGCTTAATATGTATGGAATGCAAAGGTTCAAACGGAACCCCTTGAAGAACCTTAAGAACTAAATTTAAACTCCAAGACGGAGCAACAGGTTTAAACACAGGCTTAATTCTGACTAAACTCTGACAAAACGCCTGCACGTCTGGAACCTCAGCCAGACGTTTGTGCAAAAGAATAGACAGAGCAGAAATCTGTCCCTTTAAGGAACTTGCTGACAAACCCTTCTCCAATCCAACTTGGAGAAAAGATAATATCCTAGGAATCCTGACCTTACTCCATGAGTAACCCTTGGATTCACACCAATGAAGATATTTACACCATATCTTATGATAGATTTTCCTACTGACAGGCTTTCGCGCCTGTATTAAGGTATCAATGACCGACTCGGAGAAACCACGCTTTGATAAAATCAAGCGTTCAATCTACAAGCAGTCAGCCGCAGAGAAATTAGATTTGGATGGTTGAAAGGACCCTGAAATAGAAGGTCCTGCCTCAGAGGGAGAGTCCATGGTGGAAAGGATGACATGTCCACCAGATCTGCATACCAAGTCCTGCATGGCCACGCAGGTGCTATCAAAATCACTGATGCTCTCTCCTGCTTGACCTTGGCAATCAGACGAGGGAGCAGAGGAAACGGTGGATACACATAAGCCAGGTTGAAGGACCAAGGCGCTGCTAGAGCATCTATCAGCGCTGCCTTGGGATCCCTGGACCTGGATCCGTAACAAGGAAGCTTGGCGTTCTGGCGAGACGCCATGAGATCCAGTTCTGGTTTGCCCCAACGTTGAATCAACTGTGCAAACACCTCCGGATGGAGCTCCCACTCCCCCGGATGAAAAGTCTGTCGACTCCTGGGATATGGATAGCTGATAGGTGGCAAGAGTAAATCTCTGCCCAACGAATTATCTTTGAAACCTCCAACATCGCTAGGGAACTCCTTGTTCCCCCTCGATGGTTGATGTAAGCTACAGTTGTGATGTTGTCCGACTGAAATCTGATGAACCTCACTGCCGCTAGCTGAGGCCAAGCCTGAAGAGCATTGAATATCGCTCTTAGTTCCAGAATGTTTATCGGAAGGAGAGCCTCCTCCTGAGTCCATGACCCCTGAGCCTTCAGAGAATTCCAGACTGCCCCCTAGCCCAGAAGGCTGGCATCTGTTGTTACTATTGTCCAATCTGGCCTGCGGAAGGTCATACCTTTGGACAGATGGACTTGAGATAGCCACCAGAGAAGAGAAACCCTGGTCTCTTGATCCAGATTTAGTAGAGGGGACAAATCTGTGTAATCCCCATTCCACTGACTGAGCATGCAGAGTTGCAGCGGTCTGAGATGTAGGCGGGCAAACTGCACTATGTCCATTGCCGCTACCATTAAGCCGATTACTTCCATACACTGAGCCACCGAAGGGCGAGAAGTAGAATAAAGAACACGGCAGGAATTTAGAAGTTTTGACAACCTGGCCTCTGTCAGGTAAATCCTCGTTTCTACAGAATCTATCAGAGTTCCCAGGAAGGAAACTCTTGTGAGAGGGGATAGAGAACTCTTCTTTTCATTCACTTTCCACCCATGAGACCTCAGGAATGCCAGAACAATGTCCGTATGGGACTTGCCAATTTGGAAATTTGATTCCTTTATCAGAATGTCGTCTAAGTAAGGGGCTACTGCTATGCCCCGCGGCCTTAGGACCGCCAGAAGTGACCCCAGAACCTTCGTAAAGATTCTTGGTGCCGTAGCTAACCCAAAGGGAAGAGCCACAAACTGGTAATGCCTGTCTAGGAAGGCGAACCTGAGAAACCGATGATGATGTTTGTGTATCGGAATGTGAAGATAAGCATCCTTTAAGTCCACGGTAGTCATGTATTGACCCTCCTGGATCATAGGTAGGATGGTTCGAATAGTCTCCATCTTGAAAGATCTTGAGATCTAAGATTGCTCTGAAGGTTCCCTCTTTCTTGGGAACCACAAATAGATTTGAATAGAATCCTTGCCCCTGTTCCTCCTTTGGAACTGGGTGGATCACTCCCATAACTAGGAGGTCTTGAACACAATGTAAGAATGCCTCTCTCTTTATCTGGTCTGCAGATAATTGTGAAAGGTGAAATCTTCCTTTTGGGGAAGAAGCTTTGAAGTCCAGAAGATATCCCTGGGACACAATTTTCAATGCCCAGGGATCCTGGACGTCTCTTGCCCAAGCCTGGGCGAAGAGAGAAAGTCTGCCCCCTACTAGATCCGTTACCGGATCGGGGGCCAATCTTTCATGCTGTCTTAGAGGCAGCAGCAGGCTTCTTGGCCTGTTTACCTTTGTTCCAAGCCTGGTTAGGTCTCCAGACCGGCTTGGACTGGGCAAAATTTCCCTCTTGTTTGTATTAGAGGAAGATGATGCCGTGCTTGTCTTAAAGTTTCGAAAGGCACGAAAATTAGTTTGTTTGGTCCTTAATTTGTTAGACCTATCCTGAGGAAGGGCATGACCTTTTCCTCCAGTAATATCAGAAATGATCTCCTTCAGTCCAGGCCCGAATAGGGTCTGCCCCTTGAAGGGAATATTGAGAAGCTTAGAGAAGCTTAGACTTTGAAGTAACGTCAGCTGACCAGGATTTAAGCCATAGCGCCCTACGCGCCTGAATAGCAAAACCTGAGTTAGTTTAGTTAAATGAACAGCGGCGTCAGAAACAAATGAATTGGCTAGCTTAAGCGCTTTAAGCTTGTCAAGTATATCATCCAATGGAGTTTCTACCTGTAAGGCCTCTTCCAGAGACTCAAACCAGAAGGCCGCAGCAGCAGTGACTGGGGCAATGCATGCAAGAGGCTGGAGAATAAAACCTTGTTGAATAAACATTTTCTTAAGGTAACCCTCTAACTTTTTATCCATTGGATCTAGGAAAGCACAACTGTCCTCGACGGGGATAGTTGTACGCTTAGCTAGGGTAGAAACTGCACCCTCCACCTTAGGGATCGTTTGCCATAAGGCCCGTGAGCGGGAACTATTGGAAAACATAATTTATGGTTACCTGATAAATTTATTTCTCTTGTGGTGTATTCAGTCCACGGATCATCCATTACTTGTGGGATATTCTCATTCCCAAAAGGAAGTTGCAAGAGGACACCCACAGCAGAGCTGTCTATATAGCTCCTCCCCTAACTGCCATATCCAGTCATTCGACCGAAAACAAGCAGAGAAAGGAGAGACCATAGGGTGCAGTGGTGACTGTAGTTTAAAATTAAAAAATACCTGCCTTAAAATGACAGGGCGGGCCATGGACTGGATACACAACAAGAGAAATAAATTTATCAGGTAAGCATAAATTATGTTTTCTCTTGTAAGGTGTATCCAGTCCACGGATAATCCATTACTTGTGGGATACCAATACCAAAGCTAAAGTACACGGATGAAGGGAGGGACAAGGCAGGTACTTAAACGGAAGGTACCACTGCCTGTAAAACCTTTCTCCCAAAAATAGCCTCCGAAGAAGCAAATTTTGAAAAACTACGAAGCGAAGACCAAGTCGCCGCCTTGCAAATCTGTTCAACCAAAGCCTCATTTTTGAAGGCCCATGTGGAAGCCACAGCTCTAGTAGAATGAGCTGTAATACTTTCTGGAGGCTGCTGGCCAGCAGTCTCATAGGCTAAGCGGATTATGCTTCTTAGCCAAAAAGAAAGAGAGGTTGCCGAAGCCTTTTGACCTCTCCTCTGTCCAGAGTAGACAACAAACAAAGCAGATGTTTGACGAAAATCTTTAGTAGCTTGTAAGTAAAACTTTAAAGCACGAACCACGTCCAGATTGTGTAATAGACGTTCCTTCTTTGAAGAAGGATTAGGACACAAAGATGGAACAACAATCTCTTGATTGATATTCTTATTAGATACTCCCTTAGGTAAAAACCCAGGTTTGGTATGCAGGACTACCTTATCCGCATGGAAGATCAGATAAGGAGAATCACATTGTGAAGCAGATAACTCGGTAGAGCCGAGGAAATAGCTACCAAAAACAGAACTTTCCAAGATAAAAGTTTGATATCTATGGAATGAAGAGGTTCAAACGGAACTCCTTGAAGAACCTTAAGAACCAGATTTAAGCTCCATGGCGGAGCAACATGTTTAAACACAGGCTTGATTCTAACTAAAGCCTAACAAAATGCCTGAACATCTGGAACATCTGCCAGACGCTTGTGCAAAAGAATTGACAGGGCAGAAATCTGTCCCTTTAAGGAACTAGCTGACAATCCTTTTTCCAAACCTTCTTTATCTTTGAGACTTCTAACATCGCTAGGGAACTCCTTGTTACCCCTTGATGATTGATGTAAGCCACAGTTGTGATGTTGTCCGACTGAAATCTGATGAACCTCAGAGTTGCTAACTGAGGCCAAGCCTGAAGAGCATTGAATATCGCTCTCAGTTCCAGAATATTTATTGGAAGGAGTGACTCCTCCTGAGTCCACGGTCCCTGAGCCTTCATGGAGTTCCAGACTGCACCCCAACCTAGAAGGCTGGCATCTGTCGTTACAATTGTCCAATCTGGCCTGCGAAAGGTCATACCTTTGGACAGATGGACCCGAGATAGTCACCAGAGAAGAGAATTCCTGGTCTCTTGATTCAGATTTAGTAGAGGGGACAAATCTGTGTAATCCTCATTCCACTGACTGAGCATGCAGAGTTGCAGCGGTCTGAGATGTAGGCGTGCAAACGGCACTATGTCCATTGCCACTACCATTAAGCCAATTACTTCCATGCACTGAGCCACCGAAGGGCGAGGAATGGAATAAATAACACGGCAGGAATTTAGAAGTTTTGATAACCTGGACTCCGTCAGGTAAATTTTCATTTCTACAGAATCTATCAGAGTCCCTAGGAAGGAAACTCTTGTGAGGGGGGATAGAGAACTCTTTTCCTCATTCACTTTCAACCCATGCGACCTCAGAAATGCCAACACTATGCCTGTATGAGACTTGGCAATTTGGAAGTTTGACGCCTGAATCAGGATGTCATCTAAATAAGGGGCCACTGCTATGCCCCGTGGCCTTAGAACCGCCAGAAGCGACCCCAGAACTTTCGTAAAAAATCTTGGGGCTCTAGCTAACCCAAAGGGAAGAGCTACAAACTGGTAATGCCTGTCTAGGAAGGCAAACCTGAGAAACCGATGATGATCTTTGTGTATAGGAATGTGAAGATAAGCATCCTTTAAATCCACTGTAGTCATGTATTGACCCTCCTGGATCATAGGTAGGATGGTACGAATAGTCTCCATCTTGAATGATAGAACTCTGAGGAATTTGTTTAAGATCTTTAGATCCAAAATTGGTCTGAAGGTTCCCTCTTTTTTGGGAACCACAAACAGATTTGAGTAAAATCCCTGTCCCTGTTCCTCCTTTGGAACTGGATGGATCACTCCCATAACCCTTGTACACAGTGTAAGAATGCCTCTCTCTTTATCTGGTTTGCAGATAATTGTGAAAGGTGAAATCTCCCTTTTGGGGGGGAAGCCTTGAAATCTAGAAGATATCCCTGGGATATAATTTCCAACGCCCAGGGATCCTGGACATCTCTTGCCCACGCCTGGGTGAAGAGCGAAAGTCTGCCCCCTACTAGATCCGTTACTGGATAGGGGGCCTTTCCTTCATGCTGTCTTAGAGGCAGCAGCAGGCTTTTTGGCCTGCTTACCTTTGTTCCAGGTCTGGTTAGGTCTCCAGACCGTCTTGGACTGAGCAAAAGTTCCCTCTTGATTTGCATTAGAGGAAGTTGATGCCGCACTTGCCTTGAAGTTTCGAAAGGCACGAAGATTAGACTGTTTGGCCCTTGATTTGGACCTATCCTGAGGAAGGGCATGACCTTTTCCTCCAGTGATATCAGCAATAATCTCCTTCAAACCAGGCCCGAATAGGGTCTGCCCCTTGAAGGGAATGTTAAGCAGCTTAGACTTAGAAGTAATGTCAGCTGACCATGATTTAAGCCATAGCGCTCTGCGCGCCTGGATAGCAAAACCAGAATTCTTAGCCGTTAGTTTAGTTAAGTGAACAATGGCATCAGAAACAAAAGAATTGGCTAGCTTAAGTGCTCTAAGCTTGTCAAGTATGTCATCCAATGGAGTCGCTACCTGTAAAGCCTCTTCCAGAGACTCAAACCAGAACGCCGCAGCAGCAGTGACAGGAGCAATGCATGCAAGGGGCTGTAGGATAAAACCTTGTTGAATAAACATTTTCTTAAGGTAACCCTCTAACTTTTTATCCATTGGATCTAAGAAAGCACAACTGTCCTCGACAGGGATAGTAGTACGCTTTGCTAGAGTAGAAACTGCTCCCTCCACCTTAGGAACTGTCTGCCATAAGTCCCGTGTGGTGGCGTCTATTGGAAACATTTTTCTAAAAATAGGAGGGGGAGAGAACGGCACACCTGGTCTATCCCATTCCTTAGTAATAATTTCTGTAAACCTTTTAGGTATTGGAAAAACATCAGTGCACACCGGCACTGCATAGTATTTATCCAGTCTACACAATTTCTCTGGCACTGCAATTGTATCACAGTCATTCAGAGCAGCTAAAACCTCCCTAACACGCGGAGGTGTTCAAGCTTAAATTTAAATGTAGAGTTATCAGAATCAGGTTGCATCATCTTCCCTGAGTCAGAAACATTACCCACAGAAAGAAGCTCTCCTTCTTCAGCTTCTGCATATTGTGAGGCAGTATCAGACATAGCTCTTAAAGCGTCAGTATGCTCTGTATTTCGTCTAACTCCAGAGCTATCTCGCTTTCCTCTAAATTCAGGTAGTCTGGCTAATACCGCTGACAGTGTATTATCCATGACTGCCGCCATGTCTTGTAAAGTAAACGCTATGGGCGCCCTAGATGTACTTGGAGCCATTTGAGCATGAGTCCCTTGAGCGGGAGTCAAAGGATCTGACACGTGGGGAGAGTTAGTCGGCATAACTTCCCCCTCGTCAGATTCCTCTGGTGATAAATTTTGTAAAGACAGAATATGATCTTTATTGCATAAAGTGAAATCAGTACATTTGGTACACATTCTAAGAGGGGGTTCCACCATGGCTTTTAAACATAATGAACAAGGAGTTTCCTCTATGTCAGACATGTTTGTACAGACTAGCAATGAGACTAGCAAGCTTGGAAAACACTTTAAATAAAGTTAACAAGCAAATATAAGAAACGGTACTGTGCCTTTAAGAGAAACAAATTTTGTCAGAATTTGAAAAACAGTGAAAAAAGGCAGTAAATCAAACGAAATTTTTACAGTGTGTATAATAAACTAACAGAGCATTGCACCCACTTGCAAATGGATGATTAACCCCTTAGTTCAAAAAACGGATCAAAAAAACGATATAGACGTTTTTTAACAATCACACCAAACTGCCACAGCCTTGCTGTGGGCCTGCCTTCCCCAACAAACGATTTTGGAAAGCCTAAGAGCCCTTTAGAGATGTCCTATAGCATTCAGGGAACTCCTGGAGGAAGATGGATGTCTCAGTCTGTAAAAGTTACTGCGCAAAAAAGCGCTAAATTAGGCCCCTCCCACTCATAGTAACACAGTGGAAGGCCTCAGGAAACTGTTTCTAGGCAAATTTAAGCCAGCCATGTGGAAAAAACTAGGCCCCAATAAAGTTTTATAACCAAAGTATATATAAAAACGTTTAAACATGCCAGCAAACGTTTTATATTGTAAATATAAAAGAGTATTACCTCAGAAAGTAAGCATGATACCAGTCGCTATTAAATCACTGTATTCAGGCTTACCTTACATAAATTTGGTATCAGCAGCATTTTCTAGCATTTCACATCTTCTAGAAAAAATCTTAACTGCACATACCTCATAGCAGGATAACCTGCACGCCATTCCCCCGCTGAAGTTATCTCTCTCTTCAGTCATGTGTGAGAACAGCAATGGATCTTAGTTACAACCTGCTAAGATCATAGAAATCACAGGCAGATTCTTCTATTTTTCTGCCTGGAACAAAATAGTACAACTCCGGTACCATTTAAAAATAATAAACTTTTGATTGAAGCAAAATAACAGCTACATTTCACCACTTTCTCTCTTACTACCTCCATGCTTGTTGAGAGTTGCAAGAGAATGACTGGATATGGCAGTTAGGGGAGGAGCTATATAGACAGCTCTGCTATGGGTGTCCTCTTGCAACTTCCTGTTGGGAATGAGAATATCCCACAAGTAATGGATGATCCGTGGACTGGATACACCTTACAAGAGAAACATTTTCTTAAAAATAGGAGGGGGAGAGAACGGTACACCTGGTCTATCCCATTCCTTAGTAATAATTTCTGAAAACCTTTTAGGTATTGGAAAAACATCAGTGTAAACAGGCATTGCATAGTATTTATCCAATCTACACAATTTCTCTGGCACTATAATGGTGTCACAGTCATCCAGAGTAGCTAAAACCTCCCTGAGAAACACGCGGAGGTGTTCAAGCTTAAATTTAAATGTTGACATATCAGAATCAGGTTGAAGCATCTTCCCTGAGTCAGAAAAATCACCCACAGAAAGAAGCTCTCCTGCCTCAGCTTCTGCATATTGTGAGGGGATATCAGACATAGCTACTAAAGCGTCAGAGTGCTCTGTATTTTTTCTAGCCCCAGAGCTGTCTCGCTTTCCTTGTAACCCTGGTAGTTTGGACAATACCGCTGTAAGGGTATGATCCATAACTGCCGCCATGTCTTGTAAAGTAAACGCCATGGGCGCGCTAGATGTACTTGGCGCCTCTTGAGCGGGAGTCAAAGGTTCTGACACGTGGGGCAAGTTAGTCGGCATAACTTCCCCCTTGTCAGTTTCCTCTGGTAATAAATCTTTTAAAGACAGAATATGATCTTTATAACTTAAAGTAAAATCAGTACATTTGGCACACATTCTAAGAGGGGATTCCACAATGGCTTCTAAACATAATGAACAAGGAGTTTCCTCTATGTCAGACATGTTTAAACAGACTAGCAATGAGACCAGCAAGCTTGGAAAACACTTTGATAAATGTAAACAAGCAAAAAATAAAAACGGTACTGTGCCTTTAAGAGAAACAAATTTTGTCAGAAATTGAAAAACCGTGATAAAAAGCAGTAAATCTTACGAAATTTTTACAGTGTGTATAACAGACTAACAGAGCATTGCACCCACTTGCAAATGGATTATTAACCCCTTAGTTTCAAAACCGGATCAAAAAAACGATATAAACGTTTTTCAACAGTCACAACAAACTGCCACAGCTCTGCTGTGGCCCTACCTGCCCATATAACGACTTTGAAAGGCACAAAAACCCTTTAGAGAGGTCCTAAGTGTTAAGGGGACTCCTTCAGGGAAACTGGATATCTCAAGCTGCAAAATCTAATGCGCATTTAGGCGCGAAATTAGGCCCCTCCCAACCTGTATTCACAGTGAGAGGGCCTAACAAAACTATCCCTAGGCAAAATCTAGCCAACCATGTGGAAAAAACTGGGCCCCAATAAAGTTTTATCACCAATATGTATAAAAAAAACGTTTAAACACTTCCAGCAAACGTTTTATTTTTCAGTAATGTGAGAAAGTAATAAGAATATTACCTTTTACAGCAAGCATGATACTAGTCGTTATTAAATCACTGTAATCAGGCTTACCTTAAATAAATCCGTTATTAACAGCATTTTCTAGCATATTCATTTCTCTAGAAAAAATGAGAACAGCAATGGATCTTAGTTACAACCTGCTAAGATCATCAAAGACCACAGGCAGACTCTTCTTCTACTTTCTGCCTGAGGCTAAAATAGTACAACTCCGGTACCATTTGAAAATAACAAACTTTTGATTGAAGATAAACTAAATAAAAACACCACATCTCTCTAGCTACTTCCTTTCTTGTTGAGAGCTGCAAGAGAATAACTGGGAGTGGCAGTTAGAGGAGGAGCTATATAGACAGCTGTGCTGTGGGTGATCCTCTTGCAGCTTCCTGTTGGGAAGGAGAATATCCCACAAGTAATGGATGATCTGTGAACTGGATACACCTTACAAGAGAAAAACATAACTTTTTAAATTGTCAGAAAAAAAATCTATTCATTTGAAGTTCAGACTAAGTGCTGTTGCATTGTCTTGTTATCTTGCATTTGTTGATTATGCAAATAAACTGTGTTGACTGGTCCATTACTTAATACAGGGAAAGTAAGGAATGACCTAAAAACAGAATAATTCAATACATATCATGTTTTCCTTCCTCCTCCGCATTTCCATGCAATTTTGTATATGTAGGTGAATAAGATAATATGAGTTTGAATATATAATCTAAAACAATAAAGTTAGGACCAATGCAAGTTCAAACATGCAGAGATAAGATTTTCATCTTCCAGGAAGATCATTGCAGTCTATATATCTCATTGGTAATATCTTGAGTATTTTATTTCCTGATTGCTTCAAACAGTATGGGCAAATGTCAGGGAATAGATCAATATTCATACAGGAGAAGGTGATTAAATTAGACAAACCAGAGTTTAGCCGCACTTATATTCTAACTTCTCACAAATAGTTTTTATGCCCACAGCGGCCCCTGTTTACTTGAACAGCGCCAGGTATTACATGTGCCATATGAATATAGATGGGTAAATATAAACAGTTTGAGCTGTTACCAGCCTGTGTTGTTACCTCAGGGATTTTTGCACAGCTGCATGGAGGAGGCAAGATAGCGACGTCTCCCAAGCTGTTCACCTCCCGTTGTTAGCAATCGGGGTCTCCAGGTCTACTTGGGCTGCAATCAGTCGACTCATGAAGGTGATGGAAGTTTCCCCCCAAACTAGCCGTTGCTCAGTCTTACATTTATAGTAAAATAGGTTTGTTCCTTTGCTCCGTTCCCTCAGAGCTCACTCACTGAGCAGCCATTTCCCAGCGTAGCTAAGCTCCGCCCCCAGATTTTAAATCTTGTTTAATACTATAAACACAATTCTGTGGAAAGGGGAAAATAATATTTTTGAATCTGCTTGAAAATGAAAGTGGTGCAAAGCAGCTCTAATATTATGCCTATTTTTATGAAGCAGCAGATTAAACCGACGCTTCCTAAGCCCTTTCTGCTAATTTATAGTTGGTGGGTAGGGTTGCTACCTCAGCCATGTTTTCCTGGATAGTTATGAGTTACATATGATGAATATGAGGAGTGAATGTGTCCCATAATTTGCGATCTCGGGTGGAAAGATTCACTACTTGTGAACCTTGTCTGTCCAGACCATTATAAATCTGTCCCTTAGAGGCCTATCTATCAAGCCATCAACTTTCTTGCATTCAACGGCACCAATACGCTTGCCTAACATCATCGCCGCGGACCTGAATACGATCTCCATATTTATAAAAAAAGTAGGCAAAAAGCCGTACACCAAGTACGGGGCGATGAGCAGCGGACTATTGTTAACTAGCAGTCATCGATCTCGCTGCTATTCGGCTTTTTACCAACTTTATTTATACCCTGTCACTAAACACTGCCACTATACTAAAATGTTTAACCCCTATCCCGCTGCTCCCGGACCCCACCGCAACTAAATAAAAGTATTAACCCTTATCCCGCCGCTCCCGGACCCCACCGCAACTAAATAAAATGTATTAACCCCTAAACCCCTGGCCTCCCACATCACTACCACTAACTAAACCTATTAACCCCTAAACCGCCAGCCCCCCACATCGCCATAAACTAAATTGAGCTATTAACCCCTTAACCTAACAACCCGCTAACTTTACATTACAATTACAACATCCCTATCTTATAATACATTTAAACTTACCTTTAGAATTTAAATAAACTATATTAAACTATTAATTAACCTACCCTAACTATTAAACTACCAATTAAATTAACTATATTACAAATTTAAAAACCTAACCCTACTCAAATTATTTAAATCTACAATTAAAAATTTCGAAATTACAATAAAAATAAACACTGTTACAAAAAATAAAAAAAACAGTATCAAAAATAAAAAAGAATTACACCTAATCTAATAGCCCTATCAAAATAAAAAAGCCCACCCAAAATAAAAAAAACCTAGCCTACAATTAACTACCAATGGCCCTTAAAATGGCCTTTTGCGGGGCATTTCCCCAAAGAAATCAGCTCTTTTACCTGTAAAAAAAATTACAAACACCCCCCCCCCCAACAGTAAAACTCCCCACGCACACAACCAACCCCCCCAAATAAAAACCCTTTCTAAAAAACCTAAGCTCCCCATTGCCCTGAAAAGGGCATTTGTATGGGCATTTCCCTTAAAAGGGCATTTAGCTCTTTTACTGCCCAGACCCTACTCTAAAAATAAAACCCATGCAAAAACCCTTAAAAAACCTAACACTAACCCCCGACGATCCACTTACAGTTTTTGAAGTTAGGCTTGAAGGATCCATACAGCCGGCAAGAAGTCTTCATCTGACGGCCCCTTCCATCTTCATCCAGCCGGCGAAGTCTTCATCCATGCGACGAGGAGCTCCCCTTCAATACGGTCTCCGTTGTAAACTGGATCTTGAATGCAAGTGACGTCATCCAAGATGGAGTCCCTTGCATTCCTATTGGCTGAAAGGTTATAATCAGCCAATAGGAGCTGATTGGAACAGCCAATAGGATTTTAGAGGCTTTCAGCCAATAGGAATGCAAGGGACACCATCTTGGATGACGTCACTTGCATTCAAGATCCAGCTTACAAAGGAGACCGTATTGAAGAGGAGCTCTTCGTCGGATGTCTTCAGGATGGACTCGCTCCTCGCCGGATGGATGAAGATAGAAGAGATCACACGGATGAAGACTTCGCTGGCTGAATGAAGATGGAAGAGGCTGCCCGGATGAAGACTTCTTGCCGGCTGGATGGATCCTTCAGGCGGAACTTCAAGAACTGTAAGTGGATCGTCGGGGGTTAGTGTTAGGTTTATTTAAGGGTTTTTTGGGTGGGTTTTATTTTTAGGTTAGGGTCTGGGCAGTAAAAGAGCTAAATGCCCTTTTAAGGGCAATGCCCATACAAATGCCCTTTTCAGGGCAATGGGGAGCTTAGGTTTTTTTAGATAGGGTTTTTATTTGGGGGGATTGGTTGTGTGGGTGGTGGGTTTTACTGTTGGGGGTGTTTGTATTTTTTTTTACAGGTAAAAGAGCTGATTTATTTGAGGCAATGCCCCGCAAAAGGCCCTTTTAAGGGCCATTGGCAGTTTAGTGTAGGCTAGGGTTTTTTTATTTTGGGGGGGGCTTTTTTATTTTGATAGGGCTATTAGATTAGGTGTAATTCTTTTTTATTTTTGATACTGTGGTTTTTTTATTTTTCGTAACTTAGTGTTTTTTATTTTTTGTAACTTAGTGTTTATTTTTTTTGTAATTTAGAAATTTTTAATTGTAGATTTAAATAATTTGAGTAGAGTTAGGTTTTTAAATATGTAATATAGTTAATTTAATTGGTAGTTTAATGTATGTTTAGTATAATAGTTAGGGTAGGTTAATTAATAGTTTAATATAGTTTATTTTAATTCTAAAGGTAAGTTTAAATTTATTATAAGATAGGGATGTTGTAATTTTAATGTAAAGTTAGCGGGTTGTTAGGTTAAGGGGTTAATAGCTTAATTTAGTTTATGGAGATGTGGGGGGCTGGCGGTTTAGGGGTTAATACTTTTATTTAGTTGCGGTGGGGTCCGGGAGCGCCGGGATAGGGGTTAATACTTTTATTTAGTTGTGGTGGGGTCCGGGAGCAGCGGAATAGGAGTTAATACTTTTATTTAGTTGCGGTGGGGTCCAGGAGCGGCGGGATAGGGGTTAATACTTTTATTTAGTTGCGGTGGGGTCCGGGAGTGGCAGGATAGGGGTTAATACTTTTATTTAGTTGCGGTGGGGTCCGGGAGCGGCGAAATAGGAGTTAATACTTTTATTTAGTTGCGGTGAGGTCCAGGAGCGGCGGAATAGGAGTTAATACTTTTATTTAGTTGCGGTGGGGTCCAGGAGCGGCGGGATAGGGGTTAATACTTTTATTTAGTTGCGGTGGGGTCCGGGAGTGGCAGGATAGGGGTTAATACTTTTATTTAGTTGCGGTGGGGTCCGGGAGTGGCAGGATAGGGGTTAAAACTTTTATTTAGTTGCGGTGGGGTCGCTAATCTGAAGGACCGGGCAGTGAGTGACGATAATGCTGAGACCCTGTGGCCCAGGATGGGCGTACCCCCCAATATCTGCGGCCTGGACACCGATAATGGTCACCCTTATACTGAGTAGGTCCAGCCAACCTTCCCCTCTGTCAGCCACAGTCCCTCGTTATACTTTATAGCGCCAGACCTTTACCCTGATACCTTTATCTCTCTCCTTCTAAACAAACTTCCTACGTTACCACAAGCTCAACTTGTCATTATGTTTTTTTCCTTCCCCGGTTTCCCATCATCCCCCTGGGCCCCTGTATTTATCTGCCCCCTCCATACATCTTTTCTTCAGCCACTACTTCTCTAGGTCCCACTATTTTTATGTTTCCTCCCCCTTCATACCCCAAAAGAGGGGTTCCTCCCCCTTCATACCCCTCTTTTCCTCTTTTTTGGGAGGGGTGGGGGGCACCTAGGGAGTAGCCTGCACAGGATTCTTGAACACCTAAGGCGGGCCCTACATGCTCTATTTGAATCACAAAATAAAAATTTGGGTTAAGTATCTCTTTAAGTCATAAACCAATCAAAACAAAATGTGTCACAACCAACTGGGAACTCTGTGGATTAGGGTCAATTCAGTTTAAAAAATTATAAATTTATAATGGTAGGGTACCCTATAATTGTTGTGGTGGTTATCCCATGGGTTTAATACATTGGAGGTTGATTAGGATTAATAACTTGGGGGCTGCAGTTTGGGTATAACTGTGTTGAAGAGGGTCTCACTAGCATAAGATTGATAAAGAGAGAAGTATATAATATAGAAGTTAATGGAGTGGAGATTTGAGGTTATGTTTAATGTAAAAGTGAATTGTATGGGGAATCAAATAATCTATCTATATATGTGTGTATGTGTATGTTTGTGTGTGTATCTATATTTATATATATTAAAATGCATTGGAGTCAGTGGGGGAAGAAAATCTATACTTTCACTGGTGTCAGTGGGCTGGTGACACTTACTTACCTGTGGTGTCAAGGTATAATGTTGTCTGTTCCTTGTCCCACTCTGTCCTATCACTAAATTGCTGCTACATGCGCACAGCGCATATGCACATGTGTAATGTCACTCTGACAGGCCTGTCTGATATTCCTTATGTGGAGTGGGAGGCCTGTCCAAGCAAGCAGCTGGGGCACGTCGGTTTGTTGCCCACCAGCAGGGTCGTTACAGCTCAGTACCGGGCCGTTGCCTAGCTATTGAGAAATCAAGATGTAGATAACATCAAGCAATAACACAGCATATTAAAGTATCCAAAGTATTTGTTTATTACCAAACAAAGAAATTATTACACGTCCGAGTCATCTGAGTAAGATTATCAAAATGAGTTAATAATTAAACTGCAATAAGGAAAATATTTTAAGTGGAGTTTCTGATCTTTGCTCAGTTTCTATCATTCACAAATTCAAGGAACAAGCTGCTGTGTGGAACTCTGGTTCACTTCAACATTTTCTGAAAAATGTCCCCCTGGAGACTGGCATTATTAGTACCCTTAGTGGCTTGTGTCTTAGTGGCAAGGACAGCTGCACAACGTAAGCTTTTAAATTTGTTTGTTTTCATATAATCTGGAATTTTTAAATGGAGATGAGAATAATTTGAATATCAACATGTTAGCAGTGTAATATAGTAATGTGTTATTATATATACAGTATATATATATATATATATATATATATATATATATATATATATATATATATATATATACATACATATATAATATTTGCAGCAGGGGATTGGAATGCCCTGCTTTCCACTACCCACCTCATGATGGTGGACAGTGCACTAGATGCAGCATCAAGCAATCAGTTGTCAATTGTTTGTTTAAAAGGACATACAAATAACTATGTGTTTACCCCTACAAAAAAGATTAAACACATAGTTGAAGTTAGTTCCAGGGCAACAATGCGCTACTGGGACCTAGCTGAACGCATCAAAAGGCATATATGTGTGGTCACCAATAACCTTCTAGCTCATAGGCATGCTCCTATTTAGGCATGCTTTTCAACAAAGGATACCAATAGAACAAAGTACATTTTATAACAGAAGCAAAAGTCTCTTAAAGTTCCATGCTTTAACTGATCCATACAAGTTAAATATTTAATTTCATGTCCCTTTAAGTTTTTACAGGGATCTATCTTTTCAAAAAACAACAGGAAACTCTGGGTTGCAGCTATTGTTATGCAGATAAATTTATATATGTAGCATAATGTGCAAATATGTAGATTATAATATTGCCTGTCTACAAGTATATGACACATAAATATTCCTACGGCAGCAATTCAATACTTTTTCATGCTATTCTTTATTATTGCTATTACAAAAGAAAAGAGGTTTGCATTCCATAAAATATAGAACTTTGACCCTCCTATATGCTGCCCAATGGTTGGTTGACATGCGCAGAAACTTATTTATATCTCTCCCTAATTGGTTACAGCAAAGGAAGTAAAATAAACAACATTCAAAAGGCTTTTCAGGTTGTGTGTCCTGGGCCTGAAAAAACACATCTGTTTAACAAAATGAAAGTTTTAAATGCTTTTAAATCATTTATTTTGCATGCAGATATTTAACAATGTGGTGAATAATTTCGGGTGCATACACAAAAATATACTTTAATGTCCTTTTAAACTATTCATAAAAAATAAAAATAATAATTATTTAATGAGTAAGCTCTTCAAATTCCCAAACGTCTACATTCCCTATTTGAAGTAAAACTATTTTTTTATTATTAGCATTACAAATACCTTTGGTTCTTGCAGTTTAAATAAATCCACTTTAAAATATCAATACATATCCCATATGGGCTGATGTTTAATCTTGTGCAGTCAGTCAATCACTCTTTCCGTGTATCTGCAGCCAGTATTCCAAGCTATACATCTCAAATATTCTAACATCAACACAGTAATACAAAGGGCCAGGTTACAAGTGGCACGCTACCAGTTACGCGCGAACGAAAAGGGGTTTATCATGGGTGTTGCACTCGTATTGCAAGCTGAAAGTAAACGCAATTACTTGAGCACAATTGAAGTTAACGCTTGTCGGGATAGCACGTCCTCAGAGCTCTGGTTAAAAATAAAAAATACATTACAAAGTACAGTTATACTCATAATAACATTGTCTAATAAAAATTATTAAACAAAACTAATTGCACAAAAAAGTTATAAGGGCTCAAAGATATGAGGTCTCAGGTAATAGAGAAAAAGGCAGGCAAAGGGCTTTAACATAGAGATACATACATATACATGTTTAAAGATGTATATGTATGTTTTTTTTATGTGTGTACAGATGTATTTATGTATTTACAGACATATATACACATATAAACATTTAAATACATATGGACACACATATAGACATATATAAGTACATTGGAGCCTTTTCAAAACATGAAAAGGCATATTTATGCAATATTCATATTTAATAAAGTGTTATAGTGTGTATTTACTCTAAATATTTCACATTCCAATGTTCCACACAGAATATGTTCTATGTATTTTAAAATAGATATTCCTTTAGATATCTGTATATATCTATACCTATATATAATCATCTATATCTATCTATCTATCTATCTATCTATCTATCTATATATATATATATGTATAGATATAGATATATATTGTACCAAAATACCATCAGATACATATATAGAAATATTTATTTACGAATAAATAGAACATATTCTGCTATGTGAAGAACATTGAAATATTTATATTTTCATGTCGGGTTAACACACTTGAGAATATGCGATCGGTTTGTATACGAGTAGTGTTAAGTTTTTATTTTATCTTTTTTTTGCTCCATTAACTTCTATGGGGGAATACTGTAACCCACGCACGAAATTCGAAGTTTGGCTTTTTGCGCGCATTGGGTTAGCGTGCAAGCGAAAATGTTTTACTTTCAACTAGAGCATGTCAATTTTTCACTACAATGACCTTTTAAAGTTAGGAATATACTATCCTGTGTGGTCTATATCCATGCCAAATTTCTTTAATCAGAAAGCAATGAACTGACTTAATTAAAATGTCCAGAGTTTCTAAATGTAATATAATTTGTATTAACAGGCTCAGCACTCAACAAAAATGCAAATCTGGTGCTTTGTCATATTCGCTGCAGGTTTCTATTTACTATCTGTCACATATATCTGCAGTATGCAGTTCAAAACACTTTCTGCTTTGTGTATCTCTGCACATTGTTTATTTAGATACCATAATCGGAGATTAAAGGGAAAATCTAGTCAAAATTAAACTTTCATAAATCAGACAGGGTATGCAGTTTTAAACATTTTTCCACTTTACTTTGATCATAACATTTGTTTTGTTGTCTTGGAATTCTTTGTTGAAAGCTAAACCTAGTTAGGTTCATATGCTAATTTATAAGCCCTTGAAGGCCATCTCTTATCTCAGTGCATTTTGACAGTTTTTCACAACTAGACAGCGCTAGTTCATGTGTGCCATTAAGATGACATTGTGCACACTACCGTGGAGTTACCTAGGAGTCTGCACTGATTGGCTAAAATGCAAGTGTCAAAAGAACTGAAATAAGGGGGCAGTCTGCAGAAGCTTAGATACAAGATAATCACAGAAGTAAAAAGTGTATTAATATAACTGTGTTGGTTATGCAAAACTGGGGAATGGGTAATAAAGGGATTATCTATCTTTTCAAACAATAAAATTCTAGAGTAGACTGTTCCTTTTATGCAAGGTGAGTTTTTAAAAAAAAAAAAAAAAACAATTCTTTAGTAGATATTAATTTGTTCAGTTTTACTGATTTATTTTTTGATTGGATCTGGCAAACCATGGTTACATTTTATTATCAGACTGAATAACACATAGGACAACTAACAGATCAAGAACAATGTCCTTGGAAATTTAGATATTAATTGCTTCAGATAAGTGACTTACCAGATCATAAACATTAGCTAAACGCCATCAACATAGAATTATACTGCAGCTGATATCAAGAAGCCAATCCCAGAATCAAGAATAAAACTCCCCAGGTCCCATTCATTTTGGTTCAGGATGTTGTAAAGCAACTATATTAAAATCAATACAACAAAATAAGAAGTAATTACTAATATTATAGATATCAATGGTCATCATGGAAGGCAACCTCAAATCCCCAAAGACTTCCAAGACACTAGAGTCTATAAATAGCCCTCTGAGTGTCAAAAAGTGAGGTGTTATAGCCATGTTTGACAGCAAAGACATTAACCCTACCATGAAATCCCTGTTAACATGATGGATTTTTTGTAATAAAAACTTTCAGACCCTGATGCCTGAAAACTGAAAATAATATAAATTGCCTTAAGTATAGCATACCCCTTGTACAACTAGGCCTCATCTTTGGAATAAGGGGGCAGGGCCAAGAAATCCCCCATAGGTCAAAGGGAACACTGAAATACTTTAGTTTTACACTCATGATGTAAATAACAAAATTAATTAACTTCCTTTGAGGGAGTGATGACAGTTTCACGGCTAGGCCTCAGCATTATCAAAAGCAGAATAAGGCTCCTGGGTGAAATAGGTGGGGCAGCAGATGCAGAAGCACCAAGGACTTTAAAAGCAGATGGACCATCAACAAACCGCTTGCAACAAATTCCTTCTTTTGGGACGATTACATCTTTGAGAGCTTGACATGATTTGGTCAACCAAAGAACGCTTTGTCTGGTTCCATAAAATCCTCTGACTTGTCAATGTTGGCCTCATGACTGTGGTGGATTGGTATCTTTATTTGTTTGTCCAAAGATACTATTGATTGGGAGTACATTTGAGACATCTATTGTAATAAATCCTGAGTGCTTTAATGTACATACCTGGGTACTGCTTATATATGTGGCATTCACCCCACCCCCAATCTTTCAATTCCTAAACGTAAGAATTTTAAGTGGTTTCATACAACATTATAAATGTTACTCCTTTTCAGGTTATTGCTTTTCATCCATTCATTCAAAGTCATATTGAGAACTTTAAAAGTGATCTCTTCAGTGTAAAAAGATACAGGTTTAGAGTGCTTAGTTTAAAGGAACATAAAAGTACAAAAAAGCACATACTTTAATGTGTTAGAGCATTTTGGGCCAGATTACATGTGGAGCGGTATTTTGCGCTCCCGCTCGTGCGCTTACTGTGCTAGAAGTAAGCTCTTTGCACGCGTCAAGGAACACTCATATTACAAGTTGAAAGTAAAAGGTTTTTGCTCGCACGCTAACCCAATGCACGCAGAAAGCCAAACTTATATCTTGCGCATGTTAACTTATTTCCCCATAGACGTCAATGGAGCAAGCCCATTCGCATATTCTCAAGTGCATATTCACATAGCAGAAAATGTTCTATTTATTCATAAATACATATTTCTACATATATCTGATGGCATTTTGGTACAATATATATCTATACAGGAATTTAGCACTGTTATAGACAAACCTCTACTCTTATTTTTTCAAGACTCATTATCCTTGTTATCCCCCAGAACTGGTGTAAAGCTGATGTGGTGCCACTTTTTAAAAAGGGAAGCAGCTCTGATCTAGGAAGCTATAGACCAGTTAGTCTGACATCAATAGTGGGGAAGATACTTGAAGGTATTATAAGGGATTATATTGATGAGCATATTCGTGTAAACAAGATTATGAGTTTTAATCAGCATGGTTCTATGAGAAATAGATCATTTCAAACTAATCTAATTAGATTCTACGAGGAACTAAGTAAAAATATAGATAAAGCGGAATCAGTTGATGTGATATATTTGGATTTTGCAAAGACGTTTGATACAGTGCCACAAGAGAGATTAATATACCAAATTAAGGGACTTGGAATATCTGAAAATGTTAGCACATGGATAAATAACAGATTAAAAGAAAGGGAACAACTAGTAGTAGTGAATGGATCATACTCAGATTGGACAAATGTAATCAGTGAAGCCCCCAGGGATCATTACTGGGCCATGTTCATTTTAATATTTTATTAATGACTTGGAGCAAGGATTAAATAGCAACGTCTCTATTTTTGCAGATGATATAAAGTTGTGTAAGGTCATTAGGTCAGTGCAGGATGAAATTGGTTTGCAAGGGGATCTACAAAATTAGAAGAATGGGCAGGTAAATAGAAAATTAGATTTAATACGGGAAAATGCAAGGTTCTACATTTTGGAAGTAAAAATAAGCAGGCAACGTATTATTTAAATGGGACACGACTTAGCCAAACAAAGGAGGAAAGGGATTTGGGAGTAGTAATAGATAACAAGCTAAAGATAGGTGCACAATGCAGGGCAGTGGCTTATAAGGCTAATAAGATACTAGCATGTATTAAAAGAGGCATTGATGCAAGGCAGGAAAGCATAATTATGTCACTATATAAATCCCTGGTAAGACCTCACCTTGAGTATGGAGTGCAGTTCTGGGGACCGATCACACAAAAAGATATTGCAGACTCACAGAGAAGGGCTACACAGCTAATAAGGGGAATGGAGAATTTAAGCTTTGAGGAGAGGCTAGCCAAACTGAGTCTGTTTTCTCTAGAAAAAAGGCTCTTGAGATGTGACATGATTACTTTATATAAATATATTCAAGGCCCATGTACAGAGATGGCAGAAGCTCTATTTATTCCAAGAAAATTGTTTGACAAGAGGTCACAATTTAAGGCTGGGGGAAAGGAGATTTAGGGGCATATTTATCAAGCTGTGTATGGAGCTTGATGCCCCGTGTTTCCCGCGAGCCTGAACAGAAGTTATGAAGCAGCGGTCTAAAGACCGCTGCTCCATAACCTGTCCACCTGCTCTGAGGCAAGCAGACAGAAATCAACCAGATCTAATATGATTGGGTTGATTGACACCCCCTGTTAGCGGCCGATTGGCCACGAATCTGCAGGGGGCGGAATTGCACCAGCAGTTCACAAAACTACTGGTGCAATGATAAATGCTGACAGCGTATGCTGTCGGCATTTATCGATGTGCAGCGGACATGATCCGCAATATCGGATCATGTCCGCTTGTACCATAATAAATAGGCCCCTATATCTCCTGCAACGTAAACATTTTTTCACTGTAAGAGCAATCAAATTGTGGAACTCATTACCTTAGGAGGTAGTAAATGCCAATACCTTAGATACATTTAAAAATGGTTTAGATACATTTCTGGCTAGAAACATAATTAAGGAATATGATTGCTTGTGTTAAATTTTGTAAGTATATTAAGATTTGTATAGGTTGAACTCGATGGACTACTGTCTTTTTTTCAACCTCAGCTAATATGTAACTATGGCCCCTATTTATGAAAGTCTGGCGGACCTGATCCGACAGTGCGGATCAGGTCCGCCAGACCTCGCTGAATACGGCGAGCAATACGCTCGCCGTATTCAGCATTGCACCAGCAGCTCACAAGAGCTGCTGGTGCAACGCTGCCCCCTGCTGACTTGCGGCCAATGGGCCGCCAGCAGGGGGTGTCAATCAACCCGGTCGTACTCGATCGGGTTGATTTCCGGCGATGTCTGTCTGCCTGCTCAGAGCAGGCGGACAGGTTATGGAGCAGCGGTCTTTGTGACCGCTGCTTCATAACTGCTGTTTCTGGCGAGCCTGCAGGCTCGCCAGAAACACGGGGCATCAAGCTCCTTTCGGAGCTTGATAAATATGCCCCTATGTATTTATACAGATATACTGTATATAGAAATATATATTTAAAAATAGTTAAAACATATTCCCCTATGTGCATTACATTGGAATGTGAAATATTTACAGTAAATACATAGTTTAAACCTTTATTAAATATGAATATTGCATAAATACGCTTTTACATGTTTTCATCTACTTGGCTGTAAAAGGCTCCAATGCACTTATATATATGTCTATATCTATCTAAATATGTATTTATGTGTTTATATGTGTATATATATGTCTGTAAATACATACATACACACAAATATACATAAATACATATTTGAGCGTAACATTTAACCACAGCTCTGAGGTTGCACTAATCCGACGCACTTTAAATTCAATTGCACTCAAGTGATCTTGTTTACTTTCAACTTGTAATATGCTCGCTGTACTTCCTCAAACAGGCACAATAAACCCTATATCGCTTGTGGGCAACTTTTAGTGTTCCACTTGTAATCTGGCCCTTTATAATTGCACTATTGGGATTGATTACAGTCCATTGGAAAAGTTTAATGATTCTTCTACAGAATTCACAACTAAAATATATGTGGGTTTTTGTCGATAAATAATTTAATAGGTGACAGGTGAAATATACTCGCCGCATATAAATGCATTTATATGCGGCGCTGCTGGCTTTGAAGGTTTTTACGTGGTTTTGCTATCACATATACGGCGCCGCATATAAATGCATTTATATGCGGCGAGTATATTTCACCTGTCACCCACAATTTTTACTCCAATAAACTAACATAAAACCGCATCGCAAATCGGTATCACATATTCAGCGCCAGGACTTACACAGCGAAAATGGAGAAATTTTACTCCATATTCACCTCGCCACACATAGGCAGGCACAGCAAGTCTTACGCTGAAAATGTGAGCACTGTAACTCCTGTATCTCCATGAAAATATTAACTAACACCTAACGCATGCGCAATATCTATCTACCTGTGAACCGCCAACCCCCTCCGCAATAACTAATAAAACTATTAACCCCTAATCCACTATTAACACACATCACAATAAACCTAATACATGTATTAACCCCCAATCCGCTGTTCACCCACATCGCAATAAACCTAATAAATCTATTAACCCCTAATCTGCCATTTACCCACATCGCAATAAACCTAATAAATCTTTTAACCCCTAAACCGCCAAAACCCACAACGCAATTATCCTATTAACTCCTAAACTGCCAACCCCCCACAATACAAATAACTAATTAAATTACTAAGCCCCCTAACCTAACACCCCCTAAATTAACCCCAATTACCTAAATTAAAAAATACTAAATTACAATTAAAAACCTAACATTACTTTAAAAATAAAAAAACTAAGTTTAAATTAATCTAAAATTACAAAAAATAAAAAAGTCTAACATTACAGATAATAATAAACCAAATTATCACAAATAAAAAAAATTAAACCTAATCCCTATGAAAATAAAAAAGCCCCCACAAAATAAAAACACCCAATAATCTAATACTAAACTACCAATATCCCTTAAAAGGCCTTTTTTGTAGGGTATTGCCCTAAATTAAACGGCTCTTTTGCTTTAAAAAAAATTCTAAATCCCCCCAAACAGTAAAACCCCCTAAAATAAAAAAAACCTAACACTAAAAATCCTAAATTACCCATTACCCGTAAAGGGGCATTTGTATGGGCATTGTCCTTAAAAGGGCATTCAGCTCTTTTACTGCACTTAATCTTCTTCAGTGCCCAAAATCCCTATTCTAAAAAAAAACAAACCCCAAAAAATAAAATCCTAACTCTAACCCCCAAATAGGTATTCACCATTCCTGAAGTCCGGCAGAGAAAGTCTTCTTCCAAGCGGCGATATCTTCTTCCTTATTCCAGGACCAAGCCGACGCGGAGCCGAAATTAGATGAGCGTGGAACAGAAGAACGGCGACCGCTGAGCCATCGAGCGTGGAGATCCTCTTTGTATGATCACCGCCGCACACTGAGAATTGAATTCAAGGTATGCATTTAAATATGGGGTACCTTTCATTCCTATTGGCTGATTTGATTCTTCAAATTCAAATAAGCCAATAGGATGAGAGCTACTGAAATCCTATTGGCTGTTCAAATCAGCCAATAGGATTTCAGTAGCTCTCATCCTATTGGCTGAATTTAATTTAAAGAATCAATCAGCCAATAGGAATGCAAGGTACCCAATATTTAAACGCATACCTTGAATTAAATCCTCAGTGTGCTGCGGTAATCGTACGAAAAGGATCTCTCCGCTCAATGGCTCCGCAGTCACCGGTCTTTTGTTCCATGCTCATCTCTACTCTGCGTCGGCTTGGTCCTGGATGAAGATAGAAGATGTCATCGCAATGGAAGAAGATATCGCCACTTGGAAGAAGACTTCACCATTTGGAAGAAGACTTTCTCCGCTGGACTTCAGGAACGGTGAGTACCTATTTGGGGGTTAGAGTTAGGATTTTATTTTTTGGGGGCAGTAAAAGAGCTGAATGCCCTTTTAAGGACAATGCTCATACAAATGCCCCTTTAGGGGCAATGGGTAGTTTAGGTTTTTTAGTGTTAGGTTTTTTATTTTGGGGGGTTTGGTGGGTTGGGGGGTTTACTGTTAGGGGGGGACTTAGAATTTTTTTCAATGCAAAAGAGCTGTTTAACTTAGGGCAATGCCCTACAAAATGCCCTTTTGATATTAGATTAGGGGGTGTTTTTTGGGAGGGGGGGCTTTTTTATTTTCATAGGGATTAGGTTTTATTTTATTTTTATTTTATCATTTGGTTTATTAGTTTCTGTAATGTTAGACTTTTTTATTTTTTGTAATTTTAGATTATTTTAATTTAATCTTAGTTTTTTTAAATGATTTTTTATTTTAACTGTAATTTAGTATTTTATTATTTTATGTAATTTAAGGTTAGTTTAGCAGAAGGTTAGATTAGGGGGCTTAGTAATTAAATTAGGTTTATTGTGATGTGGGTGTTTGGTGGTTTAGGGGTTAATAGATTAATTAGGTTTATTGTGATGTTGGGGTTGGCTGTTTAGGGGTTTAATAGATTAATCAGGTTTATTGGGATGTGGGGGTTTGGAGGTTTAGGGGTTAATACTTTTATTAGGTAGATTGCGTTGTGGGTGAATGGCAGATTAGGGGTTAATAGTTTAATTAGGAATATTGCATTGTGGGGGTTATCGGTTTAGGGGTTAATACATTTACTATTAGTTCCAATATGGGGGTGATGGCGGATATTTTACAGTGTTTTACGTGTCGGTTTATTTTTGGGAGGTGGGTTAGACTTTTACGGGAGATTTGATATTTATTTTTATTTTCTTAGGCGCCGGCAGTTTCTAATGTGCTGTAAGGCACTGGCAACTCCAGACATTTGTATTTACGCACATTTCTGGACATCGCTAGTTTATCCAACTTACAGCACTTTATGAACTGCCTGCAGTGTTTATGTGATTCCCCGATTTGTGTGGTGAATTTATATGCGGCGCGGGTTTCAGCAGTTATGCTGAAGCCTGAGCCGCCTATGTAATCTCGCCCTATGGGGCCAAATTATCAAGATCAGAAGTTATGAAGCAGCGGTTTAAAGACTTGTCTTAACTTGCTCTGAGGCGGCGGACAGAAATCAACCAGATCGAATACGATCAGGTTGATTAACACCCTGTCCGCGAATCTGCAGGGGGTGGTATTGCACAAGCAGTTCTGGTGAACTGCTTGTGCAATGATAAATGCTGACAGCGTATGCTGTTGGCATTTATCGTTGTGCAGCGGACATGATACGCTACATCGTATCATGTCCGCTTGCACTTTCATAAATATGCCCCTATGTGTTTACCCCTATGTGTTTGAAACTGTGAAGAAAACACATAAATAAGTGTTACCATAGGGTAAAAAATGTAATCACTATTATAAAGTACCATAGCACAGATACATTAACAATACAGTATGTTCTTTTGTTTTATTTTTTTAAATAAAACAGAAAAAAAGTTGTTAGATATATATTTGTATTACATCTTGTAGTTTAGCAGATTAATGTTTAGTTATACATGTAGGGTTGCAGGTTTCCAGCATTCAACTGGACAGTCCAGTATTTCAGCATGTTGTCCTGTAAATTCTACATATAATACTGGGCACTTAAAAGTCCATCTTGCTTTAAAGTCCCCCGAGTGATAGTGAAAGTTTAAAAAATGACCTTGAAAGAAGTGATACTGCATACACTGTTCAACGTGTTACTCGTAGACAAGGAGGGGAAAAAATGCTGTCTTTATTTGTTACTGACAGTCATAGGTGTGTTAAATCACTGCCCTGTCTGTGCTTCTGACAGTAAACAGGGTTAAATCACTACTGTGTACATGTGTTACTGGCAGCCAAAGAGGTAACATTATTGATTTGTATGTTACTGCTAGCCTAGGGTATACAATCACTGCTCAGTTGTAAAAAATATACAGCGTGGGGTCATGGGCGGGTCCTAGAGTAGAGCTTTTGAAGGGGGCATTGGATAACCCTCACATACCACCCATGATCAGTATTTTTGTGGAGGATGGCTGGCAACCCATACAATTACAGAGATTATATAGGCATAGAACATGTGAAATTACACCTAAAGAGAAACAGGAAAAGCAACATAACACTATCAAATTTGCATATTAATAATATTACCCTATATGATTATATGATTGGTATAGGATTATTACATCATACCTTTGTGATTGCTATTGGAATATTATATAATAACTATACTGTTATTACATGAGAGCTGCAAGAATAATGTATGGCTGATTTATAATCTTATTGTAAATACCATACAGAAATTAGAGTATACATCTCAAGGATTGTCTACTTTAAAGTGAATGTAAATTTTGATGCTAAAGTGCCCGGTTTTAAAAAATTCGATTACAAACAGGGGCACTTTAATTCATCAAAATTTACATTTCACTCGTTGTGAAAAAATACTTACCTTTAAACTTGACAGCCGCTCCAGCTTCCCCCGGTTGTCGCAAGCCATTTCTGACGTCAGAAATGATGGATCGGTCATCCTCCAATCACGGCTTCCCCCCCGGGGGAATAAGTGTCTGATTCATCGCCGTGATTGGGGGAAGCCGGATTCCTCATTTTAGACCCAGGAAGAGGCTTTGCGACGGGCGGAGGAAGCTGGAGCGGCTGTCAAAAATAATGGTATTTTTTCACAACACGAGTGAAATGTAAATTTTGATGAATTAAAGTGCCCCTGTTTTTAATCAAATTTTAAAAAACCAGGCACTTTAGCATCAAAATTTACATTCACTTTAAAAAATAAAAAAAACTGACTAGTACCTTTGGCTGTTGTAATGTTATTTAAAAGGTAACTGTTCAGTTTTATATTATGTATAAATTTAAAAACAAAAAGAGCCAATTTCGAAATGGAAACATGGTAAAAATAAATAACTGATTGTGAAGCTATTAAAGAGACAGTAAAGTCAAAATTAAAGATTTATTATTCAGATGCAATTTAAAACAACTTTACCATTTAATTCTGTTATCAAATATGCTTTGTTTTGTTGGTATCCTTTGGTTCAGGAGCAGCAATGCACTAATGCATCTGGTGAGCCAATGACAAGAGTCATATATTTCACCAGCTAGCTCCCAGGAGTGTGTTTCTGCTCCAGAGCCTATGTAAATATGCTCTTCAACAAAGGATACCAAGATAATTGAACAAATTTGATTTTAAAAAAAGTAAATTGTCTTTCTTATATATATATTTCAATATGGAGGATTTATAAACAACTCTGCAGACCCTACTAGAGAATTTAAGACACAAGATGGATAAGGAGTTTGATGACCTTGCTACGCTATGCCAAACTATAGCCTGCCAAGATACTCCAATGCCATGTGAGACTACAATTGCAGATGGAAGGAGCGTAATAAACGACTGGATAGAACTGCAGTGGCCTCAAGCTTTTCAGAACTGATGGAGGAACAAGATGAGTTCTAAGGAGCTCAGCAGAAGGTGGATAATCGTGACTACGAGAAGCCTCTATAGATCACGCAAAGTGACGATGCAGAACTGCAATAACTGGAGGGATGCGGCCGGTCTCTGGGGGGGTAGCCGGTGTGTAGCAGTTAAAGTGAAGGCTGCTAAACATAAGAGTACAACGTGGTTTATGAGCAACAGGTCTGGGAGAGCCATCTCTACCACTATTATGTGTGTGGGCGGCACCATTGTCTCTATACCCACTCTCACAAGCAACCACCAGATTCTGCATGGGTCCTGGACTGAACTTCATAATAAAATAGTCACTCTGGGCAAAACTGGGGTCAACCTTTTGCAGCTGAATGTCTACTGTTTGCATGTTTGTATACACTTTACTCAAATTATAAGATATAGGATTTGTGTATTTGATGACAAGTAGTCTGAAGCATAACTTAATCCTACTATATATAACTTGGGTATATCTATTGAAGTTGATATTAATCTGCATTTTCATAAATATGTGCTAGAATTGTGGGTCAGCTACACCTGACTGCTCATTATTATTCATACAAGTTATAAGATATAAGTGTATTTACAAAAAAAATGCAGATCACAGTTAGTAGATATTAACCCCCCCTTAGACAGCACTAACTTCTACTTAACTGCCAGAGGGCTTACAGTTGATAAGTGGAGCGATCACTACTCACAATTTGCCTCTGAATTCTGTCTAATTTTTTATATCAATACCTTTACATATGAATGCAGGACTTCCAATGTAGACACTAGGGGGACAATTTATTAAGCAGCGCATGCTGATCATTCCACGCGATCCTTTCGGCTCACCAGAATCAGAAGTTAAGAAGCAGCAGTCTTAAGACCGCTGCTCCTTAACCCGTCTGCCACCTCTGAGGTGGCGGACGGCAATCATCTCGATCAGATACGATCGGGATGATTGACACCCCCAGCTAGCGACCGATAAGCCGCGAATGTGCAGGGGGCAGTTTTGCAAAAGCATTTCACTAGAAATGCTTGTGCAATGATAAATTCCGACAGTGTATGCTGTCGGCATTTATCGATGTTGGGCGGACATGACTCACTACACGCTACAGTGAATCATGTCTGCCTACAGTTTGTTAAATGTACCCCTATATATTTCAGAATTCTAGTTGTGGATTTTTTTATGTGTGATCAATTACCATAATGTTTACTAGTGAGTGGATTTCACAGCAAGATTTATATTTTATAACATCACAGGAAAGGTATAGATAGACAGGTTTTTAAAGCATTTCCAAATATATAATATAACATCATATACTGGAACAATAAGAGGCTCAACATGGATTATCTTGTTGTATTGCTGTTTACAAAAAAAGTTTAAGAATAGTACTAGTTATAAATAACTATATTGTCAAACTCTCCTATGTCAAAGAAAGAAGACTTCTCTTTAGCACCTGGATCGAAAGTTACTAGGGGGCTACAGCGCTAAATCCTCCTTATATTTCTATTTTTCTAGTTATATTACGTTTACATTTACATGCTAACTTGTCTAAAGCCCAAGAGTGGCGTCTATATCAATGGACTTCCTCCCTTGAGTCATTTATGTTTACTGGGTTCATGAGTGACCCCTCGAAGTTTTGGAGGAACTCCCACTAAATAAAATGAAGTCTCATTTTTATTTGTTTATTAGCATTATCAATGTTAACATATTTAGCTCTTAGGACAATATACAGTCTTGTGCATCAAAATCATATAATTGTGTACCCTGTAGTAATAGTATTACAATTATTGATATGTCACTAATGATCTATGATGAACACTTGTTTAATGTTGTATCTTCTACAAACCTCAATAAAAAAAAAATATTAAAAAAAAATATTAAAAGAAAAAGAAGTAAATTGTAAGTATGTTGTTTAAAATTAAATGTTCAATATGAATTATGAAAATTTCATTTTGACTTTACTGTTCCTTTAATGTTTTTATTTATCTATGTTTGGTAATGCTGAGAATATGACTTTGACTTGGTCTAATATTAAATGTGCCTTTGTAATACTGAGCAAAGCCACTACTGTCACACATACCCTGCTGTCTCTATATACAAAATGAGTTGTGTATAAGTGTATAAGTTAGAGATGGTGCTATAATATATCTGAACCACGCACTCTACTCTAATAGGTTCATACATGGGCAAACGCTTTGTAATTAACCTACAAATACAAAAGAAGCACATATACTAAGTTGATGCATGCTTGTGGCCACAGTTCAAATGCAAATTAAAGAAACAGTTTTCCTTTAAGAGGAGCTCAACTTGTTTTGTGATAACATGTATCAGGTCCCCTTTTGTAAAATATGAGATAACAATTTATTTTCAGAGTAATCCCAATAATCTTACTCAGTGTAATAACATTTATTTATATGTCTGAATATCATCTTCAACAGCTAACTGTGAGAATGTACCAGACTTTGGAAAATGCTCCGGGGACGCAACTAATTTCTGCCCCAAAGACATATCTTGTGGATGTAAAGATGGTGTTGCATTTTGCAGGTTAGTTTTACACAACTAGACAATTCCTTATGTAATTATATATCTGCCACTGTTTGACAGCTCTTCATAGTAATTACCCTATGTCCAATATTCTGTGAAAAATGTTATGTTATATTGTTGGTTTTATTCTATATGTATTTTGTTGTTGTTGCAAGTTTGATCTATCTATCTATCAATCTATCAATCATCATAATGATCTATTTATCATTCAAGTTATCATCTATCTATCTACAGTATATATAATTTATCTTTCTATCTATCATCATCATTATCTATCGATCATTTATCTATAATCATCATTATCTATCAATCTGTTTCTATCTATATATCTATCATCTATCTATCATCATCATCATCTATCTACAGTATCTATATATCTATTTATAACCTGTTATGTATATCATCTATCTTTCTATCTGTCTATCATTATTATCTATCTATATAATTATTATCTATCTATCTATCTATCATATATCTATCTACAGTATATATCTATCATTTGTATAGCTATCATCTATCTATCTATAATCATAATTAGCTATCATCTATCTACAGTATATATAATATGTCTACATTATATCCTATATATCTATCTATCTGTCTGTCTATCTATCTGATCCCGTTTATCAACTCCTTTTCTGCTCCCAATCTGTGTTGCAATGATACCATGTGAATATTGGGAAATGTTCATATCAAACAGATAGTGGTAAATTTGCCCATATGATACAAGGACAGCAACAGCCTCAGCAATCACAATCTCCAAGCCCTTGGGTCTTGAACTTTATATCAGCAACATTAGGGACACATTGAATCCAACAAACAAAGGGTGTTGATAATGTGCAAAACTAGCCTTTTGGATTTGGGATTTCTGTCAGCAATTGTGTATATGAGATTGGGATTTAATAGTTTGCCATTCTGCCTTATTTATTGGCGACCAAGATCAGTTACACGGGTTTTTACATTAAACAGAAGTCTAATAAATGGTGTGTTGATACATGATTTACAGTTTCTAGAAACTACCATCTTCTTACAGTAATAGAAAATTGGCAAACTTTGTTCTGTACAGTGAGGTTTGAAACTTTTACTGATATTTAAAACCTTGTCACTTAGGGGTTTCATGATTTATAGCATGAGAAAATGAAGCTGTGGCCAAATTATTCTTAGTAAAATTAATTTCCCAATGTTTTCTTTGAAAACCTCATCAATGACCAGAAAAAAAGGTTTTCTTAATAAATAGAGAAAAATACTTAAAAAATATTAAAACGTTAAAAACATCCTTGCTCAAACATGCCCAGTATACCCATCATGCCTATATACAAAAGCCTTATCTTATCCATTGATCTGCCCTACAAGATGAGTAACACACATTTTTTTTTTATCTGCCATGAAATAAAATGTTCCTCCATTTAAACACCATATTTGACAAAAGGTGAGGATGATCTTTAAAAAGACACCATTATACCACACCATATGGTAACAGAGTAACTTTTTTTTCAGCTGTCCATACTATAAAGGCCCAAACAATGATTACTGGTATATGGGTGAAAAATGTGATCAGCTCTGGAATACATTTGACTTGGTGGCTGTTACAATACTTCCTGCAATTGCCCTTGCTTTTCTTGTTGCTGTTACGGCACAGTTAATTCACTTCTGCAAAACAAAAACAAAAAAGCCTACAAAGAAAGATCGGTAAGTGATGATCATAGCTCAGGCCTGCTGGAGATGTTACTAGAGGATCTCCAATTCATGATGAGATGTAGACATGTACATTCAGATTCATTTAAAAATTGACAAATTGTTCCCAAAAAATGAGTAGTCCTTTTAACGAAAAATTAATGAACTGATGCATGTGACAAACATTTAGTTGTTTAGTTCATGTGGTTAAAACTACACTCATAATAACACTATCTAATAAAAATTATTTAAAACAATATTGCAAAAAAAAGTTATAAAGGCTCAAAGATTTGCGATCTCAATATATATATATATATATATATATATATATATATATATATATATATATATATATGTGTGTGCGTTTTTTATGTGTGTACATAAGTATTTATGTATTTATAGACATATATACAGATATAAACACATAAATACATGTGTATACATATATAGACATATATATTAGTGCATTGGAGCCCTTTGCAGTCAAGTACTGTAGTACTGTATATTTTTGCAATATTCGTATTTAATAAATGTTTTAACTATGTATTTACTGTAAATATTTCTTATTCCAATGTTCTGCACATATCAGAATATGTTCTATGTATTTATAAATATACTAGTACTAAAGCCTGTGTACATGGGCCATTTTTTGCAGTACAGCGGTTCCACCCCTTGCTCTCTCTCTATCCCCCCTCTCTTTTGCTCTCTCTCTACCCCTCTCTTCTGCTCTCTCTCTCCCCTCTCTCTATTTCTCCAAAATTGGTGTGTCCGGTCTACGGCTTCATCCTTACTTGTGGGATATTCTCTTCCCCTACAGGAAATGGCAAAGAGAGCACCCAGCAAGAGCTGTCCATATAGCCCCCCCTCTGGCTCCGCCCCCCAATCATTCTCTTTGCCGCTCTGAACAAGTAGCATCTCCACGGGGATGGTAAAGAGTATGTGGTGTTAGTTGTAGTTTTTTATTTCTTCTATCAAGAGTTTGTTATTTTAAAATAGTGCCGGTTTGTACTATTTACTCTACAACAGAAAATGAAGAAGATTCTGTTAAAGAGGAATATGATTTAAGCAGTAGTAACTAAAATCTGTTGCTGTTCCCACGCAGGACTGTTGAAACCAGAGAACTTCAGTTGGGGGGAACAGTTTGCAGGCTTATCTGCTGCAGGTATGATCAGTCATATTTCTAACAAGACATGTTAATGCTAGAAGACTGTCAGTTTTCCCTTAAGGGGTAAGTAAGCCATTTTCTTAGACTCATAACAGATTAAGGCTTATTAATGGGCTCTATACTGGTTGACACTATTGTGGGCTAAATCGATTGATTTATTTCATATTTAGATGGATTTTAGAGTGTTTTGTGTAATTATAAGCACTTTTGGGAACGTTTTTATTCGCCTGGCATTTAGTTAGACTACTATTTCAGTCAGAAAGGCCCCTTCACTCTGGTATGCAGAGGAAGGAGGCCCAGTTTTCGCGCCTCAATTGCGCAGTTTACTTCCATGGCAGTGCATGCAGCTTCATGTGAGGGGTCCTGTGGCTACAAAAACTGACTCAGGAAGGTTTATTTCAGTGCTGAATAACTCTCAGGGAAGGTAAAAAGCTGCAGCAAGGCTGTGGCAGTGATTGTAGTGTACAAAAATTGTGAAATTGAACAAATAGCTCCGGTTTGCTCATTTTAAGGGTTAAAGTCTTGAAACTTGGTGTGCAATACTTTCAAGGCATTAGGACTCTGGGGTAAAAATTTTGTAAAAATCGGACATTGCCTTCATTGTTTTTCAAAATATCAGAAATAAAGTGTGCCTGTTAATTATTTAAAGGGACAGTAACGCTTTTCTTTAAAAACGCTTTTATTGCATTATTAGCCTGCCAAATTCTGTCTAACATGTCTATACCTTCAGATGGCTTATGTTCTGTGTGTATGAAAACCAAGGTGGTTCCCCCTATTAATGTATGCGCAAATTGTGTCATAGCGTCCAAACAAAGTATGGAAAGTGCTGTCAAATTGAATAAGATTGCCCAAGATGATTCTTCTAATGAAGGTAGTGGGGATAGTTCTTCATCCTCTCCTTCTGTGTCAACACCAGTTTTGCCCGCGCAGGCGATACCTAGTACATCTAGCGCGCCAATGCTTGTTACTATGCAGCAATTAACAGCAGTAATGGATAATTCTATAGCTAATCTATTATCCAAACTGCCATCCTACCCTAGAAAGCGTGATAGCTCAGTTTTAAATACAGAAGATGAGCAGGTTGGCGCTGAGGACAATTTATCAGTTATACCGTCACATCAATCTGAATTGGCAGTGAGGCAGGGTCTGTCTGAGGGGGAAATTTCTGATTCAGGAAAAGTTTCTCAGCAGGCAGACACTGATGTCGTAACATTTAAATTTAAGTTAGAACATCTCCGCGCCCTGCTTAAGGAGGTCCTAACTACTCTTGATGACTGTGATTCTTTGGTAATTCCAGAGAAATTGTGCAAGAATGACAAATTCTTAGAGGTCCCAGTGCACGCTGATGCTTTCCGATACCCAAGCGGGTGGCGGACATAGTGACTAAGGAGTGGGAAATTCCAGGTATACCTTTTGTTCTATCTCCTATATTCAAGAAAATGTTCCCCATGGTTGACCCCAGAAAGGACGCATGGCAAACGGTTCCTAAGGTTGAGGGGGCAGTGTCAACGTTAGCTAAGCACACAACTATTCCTATTGAGGACAGTTGCGCTTTTAAAGATCCTATGGATAAAAAATTGGAAGGATTGCTAAAAAAGATATTTGTTCAGCAAGGTTTCCTTCTTCAACCAATCTCGTGCATTATTCCTGTCACCACGGCAGCGTATTTTTGGTTCGAGGAACTGGAAAATTCGCTCCAAAAAGAGACTCCATATGATGAAGTCATGGACAGAATTCACGCACTAAAGTTGGCTAATTCCTTTATTTTTGGATGCCGCTTTCCAGTTGGCTAAGTTAGCGGCGAAAAATTCAGGTTTTGCAATAGTGGCGCACAGAGCGCTTTGGCTAAAATCCTGGTCGGCGGATGTGTCGTCCAAGAATAAATTGCTTAATATTCCTTTCAAGGGTAAGACCCTTTTCGGGCCGGAATTGAAAGAGATTATTTCAGACATTACTGGTGGAAAGAGACATGCCCTCCCACAGGATAGGCCTTTCAAGGCTAAGAACAAATCTAATTTTCGTTCCTTTCGCAATTTCAGGAACGGACCGAATCCTAACTCTGCGGCCTCCAGACAAGAAGGCAACTCTTCCCAGCCTAAACCAGCATGGAAACCATTGCAAGGCTGGAACTAGGGTAAACAGGCCAAGAAGCCTGCTGCTGCTACCAAGACAGCATGAAGGGGTAGCCCCCGTTCCGGGACCGGATCTAGTAGGGGGCAGACTTTCTCTCTTCGCTCAGGCTTGGGCAAGAGATGTTCCGGATCCCTGGGCACTAGAAATAGTCTCTCAGGGGTATCTTCTAGAGTTCAAGGAACTTCCTCCAAGGGGAAGGTTCCACATGTCTCGCTTATCTTCAGACCAGATAAAGAGACAGGCATTCTTACATTGCGTAGGAGACCTATTAAAAATGGGAGTGATAAACCCAGTTCCAACAGTGGAACAGGGTCTGGGTTTTTACTCAAACCTGTTTGTAGTTCCAAAAAAAGAGGGAACTTTCAGGCCAATTCTGGATCTAAAACTTCTAAACAAATTCCTCAGAGTTCCCTCATTCAAAATGGAAACCATTCGGACAATTTTACCAACAATCCAGGAGGGTCAATATATGACTACTGTGGACTTAAAGGATGCATACCTGCATATTCCTATCCACAAAGATCATCATCAGTTCCTGAGGTTCGCCTTTATGGACAAACATTACCAGTTTGTGGCTCTTCCATTCGGTTTAGCCACTGCTCCCAGAATTTTCACAAAGGTGCTAGGGTCCCTCCTAGCGGTTCTAAGACCGAGGGGCATTGCTGTAGCACCTTATCTAGACGACATTCTAATCCAAGCATCGTCTCTTTCCAAAGCAAAGGCTCATACAGACATTGTTCTAGCCTTTCTCAAATCTCACGGGTGGAAGGTGAACGTAGAAAAGAGTTCCCTGTCCCCGTCAACAAGAGTTCCCTTTTTGGGAACAATAATAGATTCTGTAGAAATGAAGATCTTCCTGACAGAGGTCAGAAAGTTGAAGCTTCTAAACGCTTGTCAAGTTCTTCACTCTATTCTTCAGCCTTCCATAGCTCAGTGCATGGAAGTAGTAGGATTAATGGTTGCAGCAATGGACATAGTTCCTTTTGCTTGAATTCATCTAAGACCATTACAACTGTGCATGCTCAATCAGTGGAATGGGGACTATGCAGACTTGTCTCCCCAGATTCAAGTAGACCAGGTAACCAGGGATTCTCTCCACTGGTGGTTGTCTCACGATCACCTGTCTCAGGGAATGAGTTTCCGCAGACCAGAGTGGGTCATTGTCACGACCGACGCCAGTGTCTTAGGTTGGGGTGCGGTCTGGGACTCTCTGAAAGCTCAGGGTCTATGGTTTCGAGAAGAGTCTCTTCTTCCGATAAACATTTTAGAACTGAGAGCGATATTCAATGCGCTCCTGGCGTGGCCTCACCTAGCAAAGGCCAAATTCATAAGGTTCCAGTCGGACAACATGACGACTGTAGCGTACATCAATCATCAGGGGGGAACAAAGAGTTCCTTAGCGATGAGAGAGGTATCCAAGATCATCAAATGGGCGGAGGATCACTCCTGCCACCTATCTGCAATTCACATCCCAGGAGTGGACAACTGGGAGGCGGATTATTTGAGTCGTCAGACTTTTCATCCGGGGGAGTGGGAACTCCACCCGGAGGTTTTTGCCCAGTTAACTCAACTATGGGGCATTCCAGATATGGATCTGATGGCGTCTCGCCAGAACGCCAAGGTTCCTCGATACGGGTCCAGATCCAGGGATCCCAAGGCGACACTGGTGGATGCATTAGTGGCGCCTTGGTCGTTCAACCTAGCTTATGTGTTTCCACCATTCCCTCTCCTTCCCAGGCTTGTAGCCAGGATCAAACAGGAGCAGGCCTCGGTGATTCTAATAGCCCCTGCATGGCCACGCAGGACTTGGTATGCAGACCTGGTGAATATGTCATCGGCTCCACCATGGAAGCTACCTTTGAGGCAGGATCTTCTAGTACAAGGTCCATTCGAACATCCAAATCTAGTCTCTCTCCAACTGACTGCTTGGAAATTGAATGCTTGATTCTATCTAAGCGTGGGTTTTCAGATTCAGTCATAGATACTCTGGTTCAAGCCAGAAAACCTGTAACTAGGAAGATTTACCATAAGATATGGCAAAAATATATCCGTTGGTGTGAATCCAAGGGATTCCCTTGGAGTAAAATTAAAATTCCTAGGATACTTTCCTTTCTCCAAGAAGGTCTGGATAAAGGTTTGTCAGCTAGTTCCTTAAAAGGACAGATATCTGCTCTGTCTGTTTTGTTACACAAACGTCTGGCAGCAGTGCCAGATGTACAAGCGTTTGTACAGGCGTTAGTTAGAATCAAGCCTGTCTACAGACCCATGACTCCTCCTTGGAGTCTAAATTTAGTTCTTTCAGTTCTTCAGGGGGTTCAGTTTGAACCCATGCATTCCATAGATATTAAGTTACTATCTTGGAAAGTTCTGTTTTTGGTTGCTATTTCTTCTGCTAGAAGAGTTTCTGAATTATCTGCTTTGCAGTGTACTTCTCCCTATCTGGTATTCCATACAGATAAGGTAGTTTTACGTACCAAGCCTGGTTTTCTTCCAAAGGTCGTTTCCAACAGGAATATTAACCAGGAAATTGTTGTTCCTTCTCTGTGTCCAAATCCAGTTTCAAAGAAGGAATGTTTGTTACACAATCTAGATGTGGTCCGTGCTTTAAAGTTCTATTTAGAAGCAACAAAGGATTTCAGACAGACATCATCTTTGTTTGTTGTGTATTCTGGTAAGAGGAGAGGGCAGAAAGCTACTGCTACCTCTCTTTCTTTTTGGCTGAAAAGCATCATCCGATTGGCTTATGAGACTGCCGGACGGCAGCCTCCTGAACGAATTACAGCTCATTCTACTAGAGCTGTGGCTTCCACATGGGCCTTCAAGAACGAGGCTTCTGTTGATCAGATCTGTAAGGCAGCGACTTGGTCTTCTCTGCATACTTTTGCCAAATTTTACAAATTCGATACTAATGCTTCTTCTGAGGTTATTTTTGGGAGAAAGGTTTTGCAAGCCGTGGTGCCTTCTCTATCCCCTCTTTTGCGCTCTCCTCCCTCTCTTTTGCTGTCTCTCTCCCTCTATTTTGCTCTGTCCCCCCCTCTCTATTGATCTTTCTCTCCCCCCTCTCTCTTCCTCCCTCTCTTTTGCGCTCTCCTCCCTCTCTTTTGCTCTCTCTCCCCCTCTCTTTTGCTGTCTCTCTCCCTCTCTTTTGCTCTCTCTATCCCCCTCTTTTGCTCTCTCTCTTCCCTCCTCTTTTGCTCTCTCCCCCTCTCTTTTGCTGTCTCTCTCCCTCTCTTTTGCTCTCTCTATCCCCCCTCTTTTGCTCTCTCTCTCCCCTCCTCTCTTTTGCTCTCTCCCCCTCTCTTTTGCTGTCTCTCTCCGTCTCATTTGCTCTCTCTATCCCCCCTCTTTTTCTCTCTCTCTCCCCTCCTCTCTTTTGCTCTCTCCCCCTCTCTTTTGCTGTCTCTCTCCCTCTCTTTTGCTCTCTCTATCCCCCCTCTTTTTCTCTCTCTTTCTCTTCCCTCTTTTGCTCTCTCTATCCCCCCTCTTTTGCTCTCTCTCTTTCCCATTTCTTTTGCTCTCTTTCCCCCCACTCTTTTGCTGTCTCTCTCCCCCTCTCTTTTGCTCTCTCTCGCCCTCTCTTTCTCTCTCCCTCTCTTTTGCTCTCTCTCCCTCTCTTTTGCTCTCTCTCCCCTCTCTTTTTTGCTCTCTCTCTTACTCCCCCCTCTCTTTTGTGCTCTCTCTCCCCCCTCTCTTTTGCTCTCTCTCTCCTCCTCTCTTTTGCATTCTCTCTCTCCCCCCTTTTTGCCCTTTCCTCTCTCTCCCCCCTTTCTTTTGCTCTCTCTCTCCCCTTTCTCCCCCCTCTCTTTTGCTGTATCTCTATCTCTTTTGCTCTCTCTATCGCCCCTCTTTTGCTCTCCCCTCTCTTTTAATGTCTATCTCCCTCTCTTTTGCTCTCTCTATCCCCCCTCCTGCTCTCTCTCTAGTCCCCCTCATTTGAGCTCTCTCACGTCCGCATTTGCACGGCCCCATCCGGCCCTGCCCACGTCACACCCGAGCCGCGTCACGTCCAGCCCCGCCCCCTCACACCTTGTATGCCAGGTCAGTCTGAGCTGAAACTCTGCTGAAGGACAGGTGTGTTTGTCCTTGTGCAGTCTCTACTGCGCATGACAGCTTCGGACAAACACACTTGGCCTTTTATATTCTAGGATATTCCTATACATCTGTATATATCTATACCTATATATAATTATATATATAGATAGATAGATATATATATATATATATAGAGAGAGAGAGGGGTATAGATATATATTGTACCAAAATATACATTTATGAATAAATAGAACATATTCTGCTATGTGAAGAACATTGGAATGTGAAATATTCATGTTTTCATGTCGGGTTATCACACTTGAGAATATGCGTTAGCGCGCAAGTAGGGTTAATAGGTTTTTTCCCACTTTCCTCCATTGACTTCTATGGGGAATAGGTTAACGTGAGCGCGATATTCTAACTTGGGTTTTTTGCACACATCAGGTTAGCGAGCGAAAACTTTTTACTTGTAATACGAGTGCTACCCGACACGCTCCAAAAGTTTACTTCTAGCGCAGTTAGCCCGTGAGCGCTAAATAGCGTTCCACTCGTAATGTAGCCCAAAATGTTTATTTAGACATAATTTAAAAAAAACATTGCAATGCACTTTTGCCTGCTTTTGCTGAAATTTAATTGTTTTCATTCCCACCTCCACCCAGAATGCATTCTGTGGAAAGAAAAAGCCTAACACTTATACATAATGCACACTGATTGGTTGATATGAGCAGGAGCTCATTTATTTCTCTTTCTAATTGGCCACAGCAAAAGAAGTAACTTTCACAACCCTTTTCAAGTGGTGTATTAAGGGACTGCAAACCAATGCATATTTTTCTAACAAAGGGGTCGATCACAACCTTTTAGAGAAACATATCTAATAATTTTCAACAGAAAAGCAATATTAAAGTTTGTAGGATTTTTGTAGATAAATCAGTTGATAAGATTGTCATTGTCCCTAAAATGACAGATTTACATGTTACGTTTAAGCTGCTGTAAAGCAACTCCACCTCTGCCCTAAAAAACATTCCCCAGAAGAACTTTTTTTCCCCATTAAAACAAATGAACGACTCATTGAACAAATATTGAATAAAATTAAAAACATTTTTTCTGACAAATTATTTTCCTTAAAGGGACACTGAACCCCAAATTTTTCTTTTGTGATTCAGATAGAGCATGCAATTTTAAGCAACTTTCTAATTTACTCCTATTATTAATTTTTCTTCATTCTCTTGCTATCTTTTTTTTAAAAAATAAGGCATCTAAGCTTTTTTTGGGTTCAGAACTCTGGACAGCAATTTTTTATTGGTGGATGAATTTATCCACCAATCAGCAAGGACAACCCAAGTTTTTCACCAAAAATGGGCTTGTATCTAAACTTACATTCTTGCATTTCAAATAAAGATACCAAATGAATGAAGAAAATTTGATAATAGGATTAAATTAGAAAGTTGCTTAAAATTGCATGCTCTAGACATGCCCTGTGAGGAGAGGAAGAGGAGGAGTCTGTGCACAAGCAGCAGGCATCGCTCCCCTGCAGCTATCCCAGTGGCGGTTGTTCGCGTCAGGATTCCCCTCTGTCAAGGGGGGAGAAGTTAGCCGCAGTCACCCTTGCTGGATTATAATCTGGTGATACCTCTCACAGCGCAATACCATCAGCGCTGAGGAAGAACTTTTAGACCCGGAGCCTGATACAGAAGGCTGACTGATCAGGCTCCCTTTATGGATTTAAGACCTTAATAGGAGGACTCCCCCACCACAGCCTGGTCTGTGAGAGGGGCAGACAGCCAAAGTTTCCTGCTACCAGCCATTTGGGATCACCGCTAGCTGACCGGCACTCACCCCCAGCATTTAAACCAGGACCCATCCAGCACTCACCGAACCAGCAGTAAACGTTACCTGCCTGTTCACCGGATCGCGCTCCCCGCCCACCGATGTTGCGAGTGGGGAGCTGGAAGTTTGTGCTGCTGCAGAATGACGCTGACCCGGATTGACCTCTCCTGCTGAGTTGCTTCGCCTCCCAACCGATGTTGCGAGGAGGAGTCGACGATCGTGGGCCGCAGTGCTGAGAGAGAGAGCGTGCTGGAGACAAGCAGCCGTAGTGAGGTCAGCGTCCCTGAACACGTCGTACTAGGCTCTGGCAGAATCCTATGGAGGCTACTTCGGAGTAGTAGCGTAAAGGTACACTCTGCTTTCTACACACCAATTTGGCAGAAAAGGCTGGAATCCTGAGAGGGCACCACGCTGGAGGGGTGAGAGTTAGGTTACGGCTTACACCGCTTTGATAAAAAGAACAACCAAGCAAGAGCTTATTGGGGGAAAAGGGTCCCTAAAAGCAAAGTACTTTAAGCTGGCCAGAAATCTTTATAAGGGATAAAAAAAAATTCTTTCTTACAACTTGATAGATTCATATTGACTGCAACTTTAAGTCCACATTGGAAACCCTCATTTAATAGAGTTTGAGGGGAACAAAGAAGGGAAGGAGAAGTAATAAGAGGGGCGAGGAAAAGGGAAAAGGAAGATACAAAGGGAAGAAAAAGAGGGAAAAAAATTTTAAAACATTTTTGAAAGGATAATCTGAACTCACAAGATTTCATGAACTGAACTTAAGTGTTGATATTCATTGTAACTTAATCTTCCATGTGCATAGCGGCAAATTATTTACACCCCTTTTCCTCAGTATCCATGTTCGATCTAATGATTGTTCCTCTTCTCTTGTTGGTTGTTTCTTTTCTTTTATTCCCTCTTAGAAGATACTCAGCTTAAACTCATTTGGGTCAGAAGAAAGACCTCACTAGTCAAAAGGACCAAGTGTTTGTCTGTGTTGTCGTTTACTGCTAATTTTGTTTTTACCAGAAACAACTGTGTGTATGTTACATAAGAGATCTGCATGTAGATCAAAGGGTATATCTTTCAGAATATCTGATTTAACGTCTATCCTCCTTTTTACCATATATTCTCCTATAAAGCTTGGCGCAGAGGGGCCATAATTAACTTTGATCCCTTTAACTAAGCAAGAACTATTGTAAATAAGCTCATACTCTTGACAAAGTACAGGCTCCCTCAGGGGGTAAAACCCTTAACTGCACAAAGTCCCCTTCAGAAGGGGGAAAATCAGCAGGTAGAAATATTTTATGCATCCCTAAGATAGGAGGAATTCACAGAGTTAGCTTGCACTCCTACTCAGGAATAGATTTGGTATCTCATACATATCACATATATTAGCAAGCTAAAGCTTCCCTTTTACGGCTAGATTAAGTGAAAGGCTAACCACTAGTCAAGCTGCATGCAGTCTAATATTATTTGCACATACAGTGGTTCATAAACAGGTATGTAATATCATACTGCCTAAACATTTACAAAGATTCTGGATGATTTATATAAATCTAAACTGAATTGGGCAGGAAAGGTTACAAGCTTCAAGTTAAATAAGAGTAAGAGTCTTAAAGAGGAGGAAGGGGAAGAGTCAGCAAATCTAACCTAGCGGGTACTTGGGGTAGAGAACATAAGGTTAAAACCTAGAGAGCTAATCTTATAAATAAGATTAGATTCAGAGAAATGAGAGTGTGCACCAAAGGGTGGTAAACCCACAATTTAGAGCTTTGTTTAAGAAAAATCTCCTGAAGAGTGAATATAGGAGAGAGGGAGAGGAAGAGAAAGAGAAAAAAAAGAAAGAAAACTGTAATACTTTTTCTATTTGGATAACGTGGTTATAAGCTAGGTGAATCGCTTCAAAAAGCCTCTTAAATTCACGGGTTTAAATTAAAGAGAATACTTTCTATATTCAAGGCAGAGAACAATATTATTGATCAAGCAGGGTCTGCATCGTTCGGCGTTGGTTCTTATACCACCCTTTCTAATCGCCATCTCCTGGTCCTCCCACTAATTTAATCACATTTGTTCTTATTTCCTCACTTCACTTGAGCACTGTCACATTCACAGGGGTTTTCGGCACCCAGACTATCTGTCTCTTTCTTATTTTTTTATTTATTTTTTTTCTCCTCTTTTCTCTCTTCACCCACGCTCCACTATAACCCAACTTGGGGCTTTGATTCTTAACTTCACGCGGTACTCAATCACATTTTTCACTTTATGGATAAATTTATCACTCCCAAACACAATCCAGGCATGGCGACCAAGAATAGGGAACGCAGGAACAAGAATCCATCGGATGCTTCAGCAGAAAATACCAATGAAGGCACTCCATCAAACGCCCAAAAGACCATTGTATAGCAAGATAACCAAGACCTGGTAGTTAGCATTCTAGAAGCTATCTCCCCAAAATTCGATTCATTAAAGAATGAAATCAAACAAGATCTCATATCTCTCACAGCAGAAATTAGACAATTCTCTGCAAGATTACAGGAAGTAGAACAGCGAGTTTCTGATTTAGAAGATACCACAAACACATATATTCCCATGATAGAAAGTAATCAAAATGAGATAATTAAATTACAAGTTAAGATCGACGATCTAGAGAATAGATCCAGGAGGAATAATCTCAGAATAATTGGATTTCCTGACCCTTTTAAACAAGAAGACCTTATGAATATTATAACCAAAATACTACCTACGTTGCTAAAAATTCCCCCAACTCACCCACCCATTTTAATTGAAAGAGTCCACCGCTTGGGGAAAGCTACAGAAAACCCAATCTATACAAATAGACCTAGGCCAATCATAACAAGGTTTTTAAACTTTCAAGATAAATTGTTATACCTACAGCATTATCGCAAAAATCAACCAATCATGTTTGAAGGTAATAAAATCCTCCTTTTCCAGGACTTCTCAATTGAGACCTCCAGGAAGAGGAGAGAGCTCTCCCCAATATGTGGAAAATTGATCAAAGAAGGTTGGCAAGCTACTGTTGTATACCCTGCTAGACTCAAGCTAATTTATAAGGAGCAAACTTATTTTTTTGACTCTGCTGAAGAAGCAGTGAAAAAACTAGCAGAACATGGGATTAAATATTAATATCATGGTTGGTGACTTAACTCGATTGCAAATTAAAAATGTCTTATTATTTTTGTTTTGTATCTATTTATAAAATTTTCTTTTTTCTTTTTTTCCTCTCTCCTCTCCTCCATCCATATCCCCCTTTGCCATCTTATTGCTGTCTCCCCTTCCCTCCTGATGTCTGGATCCTCTGATATAATTTGGCTAGGAATAGTATGATCAGAATTACATCGTGGAATATAGGGGGTATAACCTCGCCGATTAGGCGGAAGACGATTCTTTCCTATCTTCAGAAACTAAATACTACAGTTGCACTTCTTCGGGAAACACATTTGAATACAGAGGAATCAATAAAGTTAAAATGTTCTTGGGTAGCGGAGGTACTCTTTGCGCCCTCGTTAAATAGGAAGAAAGGAGTTGCTATCCTCCTGGGGAAAAAGCTAGCTTATGAAAAAATACTTATTATAACAGATCCAGATAGTAGATATCTGATTTTAAAAATAAAAATTCAGGGGTCAATTTATACCATCTGTAACCTCTACGCTCCTAATGTAATTGATTATCAATTTTGGGATACTCTCCAAGCTCAACTCCTCCAGGTCACGGAGGGTCAATTAATTATAGCCGGTGATTTCAACATGACTCCTTCTTTCTCTTTGGATAGATATAGATATAGAGGTGCAACCAGAAAAACAAAAAAGGATAATCTCGAAATGAAGCTATTTAAAAATATTTATCAAACCTTAGCAGTAAGGGATGTATGGAGGGTTCAGAACCCTGATAGCAAGGCCTACTCGTGCCACTCGAGAGCTGCCAAGAGTCTCTCTAGGATAGACTTAATGTTAATAAATGACAGATGCTATCAAGCAGGACCCAAAGCAACTATAGCAGAAATCTGTATTTCTGACCACGCCCCAATAATGTTGGTCATTCCAACTCAGAAGAAGAACCTAGGTGGTTTACGCTTTTTTTTACCCAAAACATCTCAGCAATAACATAAAATTTAAAGATTGGCTAAAAACTAAAGTGGAGGAGTTTTTTAGGCTAAATGAAGGCTCTGTATCTAGCCCCTCGATTCTGTGGGAAACAGCAAAAGCGGTCTTGAGGGGTGATATCATAGCATATATAGCTAAACTTTATCGCGAGTCTAAACAGAAAGAAAGACAATTAATAGCCTTAGTGGCTAACGCATATAACAGCTATTTGAGTGCCCCTAGCTAGGCTAACTGGAATAAATATATCAGAGTAAAAAAGGAACGCGATTCATATATCACATCACGAACAGTGCAATCAGAATTAAAATATCAATCTAATCTATATAAATATGGCAATAAGGCAGGCAAAATGCTCTCGAGTCTGGTAAAAAATTCCAGACAATCAAATACAATTGAATGCCTACAGGTTGAAAATAATCGCTTAACTTCAACAGAAGAAATCTTAGATTAATTTTTTAAATATTACAAGGAGATTTATGCTCCATCGCCTCTGGACAAAGAAGCACAGGAGAGATTCTGGGATAAGCTTCCTGTTACGAAAGCTAAAGCTGAGTTCATAACTAATTTAAATGCGCCAATATCTGAATCAGAAGTCTTGCAGTCAATACGGGAATTAAGGATGGAGAAAGCACCAGGCCCAGATGCAATTCCTAATGAATTCTATAAAAGCTTAGAGGAGACAATTGCCCCCTATCTTACAAACCTTTTTAACTTCTATTTTGGCGAAAACACTCAAATTCCGCCTAACTTTTTGGAGTTGCATACTATCTTTATCTTAAAACCTGGTAAGAGCGCTCAAAAAAGAGAATCATATAGACCCATCGCATTGCTAAACTCTGACTACAACATTTTTACATCTATACTCGCCAAGAGACTGCAAAAGGGACTAGCTAAGATCATTCCCAATGATCAAGCGGGGTTCTTGCAAAATCGCAGCTCAGCTGCTAAGATTAGACAACTTCTTCTGGTGGTTGACTATTTTAAAAACTCTGAGGATAAACTTCAAACATCATACCCAGATGCAGCAGTAGTTGCAATAGATGCTGAAAAAGCCTTTGATAGGGTCAATCACTATCATTTATTCGACACATTAAGCAGGTTCGGTCTGTCAAACAATTTCCTCAACCTAGTTAAAAACATCTGCACACAAGCATCAACAAGTTTAGTTATCCATGGTCAGGTTTCAAGTAAAATCAAGTTAGAAAAAGGTACAAGACAAGGGTGTCCTCTGTCACCCTTGTTATTTAATCTAGCAATTGAGCCATTAGCCATAAAGATAAGGCAAAAAAATCGAAGGTATTGCAATTGGCAAGAAAGAGGCTAAAGTGGCGCTGTACGCTGATGATCTGTTGGTTTATATAGCCAACACCAATAAGAATATCCCCAAGCTATTAAATATAATCGATACCTTTGGCCTCTTTACAGGATATAAAATGAATAGCACTAAATCAGAAATATTGTGGCTAAGGGTAAAAAATAACTCCTTGACTGACAATCCATTCAAAATAGTTTCCAATTCATTTAGATATCTTGGGGTTATCATTTCAGCAAATCCTTTGGAATGGTACTCATTAAACTTTACCCCTATTCTCCATCAAGCATTACAACAAATGAGGAATTGGTAAAATCTCCCCCTTTCAATAGCGGGACAAATAGCACTCTTTAAAATGGTTATATTGCCAAAGATCTATTATCTGTTTCAAAATATTCCACTAATCTTAAAAGCATATGATGTCAAGAAGTTTAACACAGCCCTCCGCCATTTTATTTGGCAAGCTAAGAAACCTAGAATCTCTCTAAGGAGATTAACACTTCCTAAACAAAAAGGTGGAATGGCTCTGCCTGATCTATTCCTCTACAACTTGGCTTTTCTTGGGCGTATTGCGGCAGATTGGATTGCAGAATCAAATCATTTCTCTGATTATGATCTTGAACAAAGCGTGACAAAGCCGTTTTCGCCAGTATCACTCTTGCATATCCCCCTCCAACAAATACCTAAACAAATAAAAGATTTGAAGACTATTTACATGGTACTTACAGCTTGGGGAAAAATTGGCTCCCACATCCAGATAAATATTCAAATACCAACTTATCAAACATTCTTAGGGAACCCAGAGTTCCAGGAGGGAACACAAGTTCAAATCTTACTTCGTTGGCATAATCAAGGACTAACAAGAGTCTCGCAGCTCTTTAAGCAAGAATCAGGTGTCATTAAGGCGTTCGAGAAATTTAAATTGGAATTTAATTTGAAAAATCAGGAATTTTTTATGTACTTACAAACCAGGCATTACGCATGGCAATTAATCAATAAATACAATTGGAAATGGATGTGGGGCAAGCTGGATAACTGGATAATATTAAATAGAACAGGACTTTTCTCCATAGCCCCATGGTATAATCTCCTTGTTTCTCACAAAGGAGACGAAAATTTAATGAGTATAGCCCAAAAATGGGTAAACCAGGTTAGTGTAAATAGCGAATTACAAGTGTCCAGGTCAATTCAATTATCGCTGGAAGCAACCATGGCTGAGACCTGGAGAGAGTCACATTTAAAACTTTTATATCGAACATATTACACACCAGAGAGGGGTTACAGATGGTATAACATGAATTTTAATAAGTGCCCTAAATGAAGCCTACCTGCAGCGGATCTAGTCCATATGCTATGGGAATGCCCAAGAATTAAACAATTTTGGTATAAATTAGAATACTGGCTAAATAAGTCATTAAAAATCATTCCCCTCAAAATGACTTTGATCGCTATTGTCTTTTTAGTTGACAAGAATAATAATTTTACGGACTCTAAAATTGTAAACCTAGTCATCTTAGCAGCCAGAAATTTAATATTCAAAAACTGGAAAAGCAAGATAGCACCATCAATCACTGAAGTTAAAAATTATCTCAGAAAACAATACTTAATTGAACAGAAAGCCACAGATCTAAACCTAGAAAGGGAAATAAAATTCTTTTTTGACAAATGGGCAAAATTTATCAAAATGTTCTCGCCTTCTGAAATTGAATATTTAATATTCCCTTTCAGAGATACCGATTTAGTATTACTGGGCACCTGGTGAGGAGGGGAGAGAGAAGATAATATCATTTTCTTATATTTGCTGAATGTAGACTTTTTCCCCTGGGTTTTTTTTTTTTTAATTTTATTTTCTTTTTCCTCAAATGAGAAGTCAGGGAACATGATAATTGATTTCTTAAAGTGGTTAAGAGGCACAGTTAATGTGAGTGATCGTACGCACTCGTTAGGTTCATCAGTTAAAATTCTCGACAAGGATAGATATTGTTAAGAAGTTGTTTTTTTTTAATTGGTTGTTGGGGTACAAGATAGTTAGTTTTGGTCGCTTAATAGGTAATTAAGTGTAATAACTTCAGAGGTTACACTCATCCCTTACGCCAAATTTCCATTAATATCATGGAAAAAGATGGATGTATTCCCCCAACTCTCTATAGGAGAAGTTGGGGTTTAGGTTAAGTACGGTGTGTACCTTTCCAAGCTCATCTTATGTTTATGAAAATTGTACCCCTTTTCTTCTTTTTTTTTTTTTTCTTTTTCTGTTTTTCTTTTTTGTTGTTGTTGTGTTTAAATATGTGTGTTATCTGAAAAAAAACAATAAAATAAGTTTAAAAAAAAATTGCATGCTCTATCTGAATCACAAAAGAAAAAACTTGGGTTCAGTGTCCCTTTAAACTAACTTTTGTCTGCACATATCTAATGAGTTGCATTGTAGCATTAAAGGACCAGGGTGGTCTTTTAGTTTGAAATCTGGGTCCTCCTATCCTTTTCTGGCCCTCGTTAGTATTATGTGTAATATACTACTACCGATGAGATTACATTTTGTTTACTAGTATTCTTGTTTTGTACTTTGTTATCTACCTTATTAAATATGATTTAAACACACAATATATTTTTAAATATGGTTTTCACAATAAACGCACTAATGTTATTTGTGTGCTTTGTACTCTTGGGGGGGGGGGGGGGTGACAGGTATTAATTAACCATCTCTCACAATATATTGATGAGTTTATTTTGTGTTTTAGAAGTCAGAAGGAACGTTTAACAACACAATCTCACCACAATCAGTCATACATACCTGATAGAGACATGAGACCACTACATCTACAAAACCAACAGGTAAGAACCCACTGGGACAACTTTTTCAAAACCTCTCTCTTCCCCACCCCAGAACTAGGGTAGCCACCTCAGCCATGTTTTATACTTATGAGTTACACATGCTGCAGGGTGTGCAGGGAGCAATATGAATAGCATGTGTAACTCATAAGTGTCCAGGAAAACATGGCTGAGGTGGTAACCTTACCCAGAACCCACTAAAACATGAATTCACTCTCTTACTGTGACCATTGTAACAACTTCATCCAACATTTTGTACCAGCTGCTCTATTATGTCAGTCTATTCACTAGTTCCCTATATAGTTTGTTCACGTGTTTCCCATGCCCAGCAAAAGATACAATTTAAATATTAACCAAATCTATGAAACCCTCTCTGTCACTTCCATATAACTCTGCTCTAGGTTAAAGGGACAAGATCAACCATACACTAAGATAGTACAACTGAAAGAGCTGGATGATAAGGCAATTTCAAATAAACCTCATACATACAATGCAAATTAATACACAGTACAAATGAATAAACATACACCACAAATGAATATTCCAGACACAACAAAAGGATATGTTAGCTTCAGGAAATCTTTACATCAGACAGGAGTGTATGAGACAGGTGTTGCAGCTTCCCATGAGACACAGCACTGGAGGCTGGATATCACTAATGCAAATACAAGAAAAGGAAAGGGCGGCGCAAAACACCTCTAAATGCAGACTGTTAGACCAAAGAGAATTTTATTAGAACATATGACGAATAAACACTCACACTCTCAACCCTCAAACATATGAGGTATGTGCAATCCCAGAAATAAAAAGCAATCAAATGCTCGATCCAAACGTGATAAAGTTTCAGCACACGAACTGTCCCCAGCGGTCAAATGTGCGATTAACCACAGTTGTTAAAAGAAAGTTCACAGTATTTAAAAGCTCATGAGTAAAATTAGTCACTAAATGAAACGCCAAAAGCCCATACTGCACCAGACTACCAGGTTGAAAAAGCCGGCTCTCCTGCAGCTGGTGTATGCGGCGTGGCGTGAAGACGGTGGGCGGGGCCTAACGCGTTTCGTAGGACGTCTTCCTACTTCATCAGAGGGCCTCTTTAACAACTGTGGTTAATCGCACATTTGACCGCTGGGGACAGTTTGTGTGCTGAAACTTTATCACGTTTGGATCGAGCATTTGATTGCTTTTTATTTCTGGGATTGCACATACTTCATATGTTTGAGGGTTGAGAGTGTGAGTGTTTATTCGTCATATGTTCTAATAAAATTCTTTGTGGTCTAACAGTCTGCATTTAGAGGTGTTTTGCACCGCCCTTTCCTTTTCTTGTATTTGCATAAAGGGACAAGATACCCACCTTTTTTTATTTCATGATTCAGATAGAGAAAACTATTTTAATCAACTTTCTAATTCACTTCTTTCAACACATTTTATTTGCTCTCTTGGTATCTTTTGTTGAAAAGCAGGGACATAAGCTCAGGAGCATATACATGTCTGGATCACTATATGGCAGCAGTTTTGCAAGAATGATATCCATTCGCAAGAGCACTAGATGGCAGCACTCTTTCCTGCCATTTAGTGCTCTCAACGCCTACCTAGGTATCTCTTCAACAAAGAATACCATGGGGATGATGCAAATTTGATAAGAGAAGTAAATTAGAAAACTTTTTTACATTTATATGCTCTTTCTTAAAGTGAAGGTAAACTTTGATGAATGAAAGCCAGTTTTTTAAAAATGGTATTAAAAACAGGGGCACTTTAATTCATCAAAGTTTAGAAAGCAGCTGTTTTGTTTAAAAACTTACCTTTGTTCTTTTCACAGCCAGAGCAGCTTCCCCCACCCGGAGATCATCTCTTCACATGTCAGCAATGACTAATCCGGCTTCCTCCAATCACGGCATGGCCTCAGAGAATGACTCCCCTGGGGGGAAAGCCGTGATTGGAGGAAGTCAGATTAGTCATTGCTGACGTGTGAAGAGATGATCTCCGGGTGGGGGAAGCTGCTCTGGCTGTGAAAAGAACAAAGGTAAGTTTTTAAACAAAACGGCTGCTTTCTAAACTTTGATGAATGAAAGTGCCCCTGTTTTTTTTATATATATTCTTTTTTATTGAAAGATTTTCATAACAAAAACATTAAGCAAGTTATTAATTACATACAATCAAGAACTGTTGGTGATTATACAACTGAAGTCAAGCAGCCCCAATACTTCTGCTTCCCATAGATGCAGTCCAAGTGTTATGAATACCTTTCATTAGTGCTAGTGTCTCTGGACAACCTATGAATTGATTTAACAAAGTGTTCAGTACAAGCTGGGTGTCCTACCTCTACATTATGAGACTACAGTCTGGGACTTAAACATTACTATTAGATTGACACAGGTAATTTGAGTACTAGGCTTTAAACTGCTATTGACAACAATTTATACATACAGTTCTGAGAAAGATAATAGATAAAACGATAAAAGAAAGTAAAAGAAAAATAAATAAACCAAAACAAAAAGAAAGACAATCGAGCCTCGTGCATCCAAGTTTATATTCTGATTCCCCCATCTCTGCAAGTAACAATAACTGCAAATGACGTTATATAGGCCTAAATTTCTCCTAATATTAAGTATTTATTTATCTCCTGGGAGGTGTTAAATTGCTAGGACCAGCAAAGAGGAAAGATTCCCAAATAAAGAGCATATCTTCAAAGAAGTCTAGGTTACCTATTTGGAGATAGTGGAATCTTTCTAGCATTAAATCTGAGTTTACTAAATTTCTCCATTCACTCACGCTAGGTATGTTAGTGGATTTCCAGAATCTAGGAATTAGCTGCTTTGCTGCGTTTAGCATAATTTGAAATAATTGCTTACAAATTTTCCAAGCTATCTGGGGGTGTTTTTGGAGTAAAATCAACTCAGGGCTCGGGCATAGATGTGTTGATAGAATCTGATTGATGTCCCTGAATATCTCCTGCCATAGATGGTTAATGGATGGACAATCCCACCATATGTGCTTCATGTGCCCCACCTGTTTACATCCCCTCCAGCAAGTCCCTGGGCTTTTCTTAAATATTTGTTTAATTTTTTTCTGGGGTTAGGTACCATCGCATAAGGATTTTTATGTTTGTTTCCTTTGCTCCTGAGGAATGGACTGACCTAGCCAAACTTCCAAACCTAACAAGCCATTCTTTGTGGGTTGTATGTGTAGACATTTCCCTGTCCCAACCTGCTGTGTAGGATGGCAACTTTGCAAATCTATTCATTAGTACTAACTTATATAATGTCCATACTGATTTGAGAGTCTTCGAGTTCGTTAGGCAGGCTTGTTCAAATTGTGTGGGGGAACAAATTAGGTCATTTTTGTGTCTGTGTGTGAAAATAAAGTGCCTGGCCTGATGGTAATTAAACCAAGAGGAAAAAAAAGGGCAGAGAAAGTGAGTCAATCCGCTGCTTTGTTTTTGGCTTATTTTTGTCTAATAACGTATGGACCTGGATCCCTGCGGAGAATGAGGTGTTAGAGTTTTTTTTCTGTTTTGAAGCCTGGGGGAAATTCAGGATTAGACAGTAAGTTTGTAAGTGGGGAGTACTTAGAGGAAATATTTCGGAATGACTTAATAGTATACACCCAGTCCCTCCAGGTCTCATTTGCTATGTACGATTGAGAGATTATTGGACTCTTCAGGGCTGTAGAATTCCAGCATTTATTGCCCATGTGTTCAGTTCCCGCCAGATAAGTTTCTATCTGCACCCACCCTTTAGACTGATCTCCTCCAAGTCCGCACCAATCTATTACCCTTTGGAGTGATATAGCCAATTTATACGAATTAAGGTGAGGGACACCTAGCCCCCCTTGCGCAGGCGTTTTGTAGATTGTGTTTTTGTTTATGCGTGGTGGTCTACGATGCCATATGTAATCATTCATTATCTTTTGCAGAGTGTCAATTTCTCTTGAAATATGCTGAATAGGGACGGTCTGGAGTATATATAATGCTTTGGGTAACAGTACCATTTTAGCCGCCTGAATCCTACCTAGCCATGAGATGTTTTTCAATAACCAAGATGAGGTCAAGGTGTGGAACTCCCTGATTAAATCCCCATAGTTAAGTTTGCGTGTGGAGTGTCTGTCAGGTGTGAGATAAATGCCCAAATATTTGATATATTTGGTTTGCACTTTAAGAGGGCAGTGGGCTCTAATATTATCCAGCATCTTCTGTGGCATTCTAATCGGAAGAAATTCCGATTTTGTTATGTTAATTGAAAAATTAGATACCTTCCCGAAAGATGTAAGTTCTGTCACGGTATGAGTAAGAGAGGTAAGTTGGTCTGTCAAAGTCAATAATAGATCATCCGCGTAAATGGCGAGTTTATGTTGTCTTAGTCCTATTTGGATGCCTTGTATTTGGTGATTTGCCCAAATCCTAATTGCAAGTGGTTCTAAGGATAACACAAATAACAAAGGGGACCCACTTCTTATTTCGAAAGCCTCCGATAATGTCCCGTTCACCCTTACTTGAGCTGTTGGGTTGGAATATAAAGCCATTATTTTTTGTATAAACTGAGTAGGGAAGTTGAACCGTTTAAGAGTCATCTGTAAGTAAGTCCAGTCAAGTCTGTCGAATGCCTTTTCGGCGTCGGTGGATAGAAATACAGTCGGTATATCTGTCGTGGAAACATAGTCTATAAGATTTAGTACTTTCACGGTATTGTCCTTCGCCTCTCTAGAAGGCACAAACCCTGCCTGGTCCTGGTGTATCAATTGTGGGAGGATTTTATCTATGCGGGTAGCTAAAATTTTGGCATATAACTTTAAGTCGGTGTTTAGCAAAGATATTGGCCTAAAGTTTGCTGGCTTATCTGGGGTTTTGCCTGGTTTTTCTAGGACCAAAATGAATGTTTGTAGCATGGAGTCTGGGAAAACAGATCTCCCTGCAACATGGTTAAACAGGGAAGTTAAATGTGGGGCAAGATATTTTGAGAAGGTTTTATAATATAGGCCAGAGAACCCATCCGGTCCAGGTGATTTATTTAATTTTAAAGTGTTGATAGCCTCAGTTACCTCAGTAATAATAAAGGGTTGATCCAAAATCTCCCTTTGCTCAGTATTAAGTTGCGGGACTTGTATCTGATTCAGGTACTGTTGGCAAAGATGTTGGTGAGATTATTCACTTCTATTTGGAAACAAATTATAAAGTCTGTGATAAAAGCTTCTAAACTCTTCAGCAATCTTATGAGTGTCTTCTACCTGTCTGCCTGAATCATTTTTAACCGAGTGTATATAAGTGCGTTGTTGTTGTTTTTTTTAAGGTTCTTGCTAACCATTTTCAAGGTTTATTCCCTTCCCTATAAAACATTTGCCGCAGTGATAACAGTTGTCTTTGAGACCTCATCTGTAATAATTTATTTAATTGCTCCCTCTTAGAGGTTAGTTTGTGCAAAATTAGTGCATTGTCTGGGTATTTTTTATGTAGGAGATCAAGATCTGCTATTTCTTTGGCTGTTAAGGATAATTCCTCCCTTCTGCTCTTTAATATATGAGCTTTAGTTTTTATAAGTTCACCTCTAATTGTGCTTTTATGGGCCTCCCAAAGGGTTGTGATCGAGACTTCAGGGGTATCATTTAATGAAAACTATGTTTTAATATGTTTGGCTAAAGCTTTTATCTGCTTTTTCCCTTTTAGTAGTGACTCATCTAACCTCCATTGAAAAGTTCTAAGAGGGGTTGAGGCCATGTAATCTTACAGGACACTAATGAGTGATCCGACCAGGTGGTGTGTGATATACCTCCAGATTTTAGATAGGACAAAACCAGGTGATCTACAAAAATGTAATCGAGTCTAGAATAACATCGGTTAGGAATAGAGAAGAATGTAAAATCTTTCTTTTGAGGATTTAAGTATCTCCAGGTGTCATGAACTCCCAGTAACTTAAGATTTTGCCAAATGTTATACATCTTAGGTGTTTTAAGTTGTGTAGTCGGGTTAGTACAGTCGATCTCAGGGTTAAGAGGTATATTTAGATCACCTGCCATAAATCAGAGCGCCTTTATTCTGGGCTAGGATGGAGTTAGTGACAGTATTAATAAATTTACTTTGGAACCTGTTTGGGGCATATACATTCACTAGTGTTATTGGTTTGCCAAAAAGTAATCCTGTAACACATATAAATCTACCTTCTTTATCAGTTTCCACATGTATTTTAGTAAAAGCAATGGATTTATGAATTGATATGCTAACCACGTTCACTTTCTTGGAAGGATTGGTGCTATGGAAGTGTTGTGGGTAGTGTGTTGAGAAAAATTTGGGAATGTGTTTAGACTTAAAATGCGTCTCTTGGAACATGAGAATATGCCCCCCTTTTCTTTGTAGGTCTAGGATGGCCATCCTGCGCTTGTTTGGACAGTTTAGGCCCTTTGTGTTCTGTGTGAGAATAGTTAGTTCTTGCTTTAGATCCTTACTCATCATTGTTTCTTGTGTTTGAAGCTAAGTCTGGTGGTTTTAATAATGAACCATACCTTTTTGGAGAAAACTCTGGATGCACTTGGCCGAACAACCAACTGAAATTGAGAATCAGTATAAGAGTGGAAAAAAAAGATACAAAGAATAAAAAAAAAATTTACATTCAGAAATTTAACCATACAATTATTACATCTTCCTAATTTAGGAGATGTGAAAATATACATCTTACCTATAGGAGAAAAGTTCTCTCTACTGGATGAGAGTTATTGTATTACTTATTACAGGAATAACATAAACATTTTAGTCCGAATAGGCCTTTGGATCTGTACCTGAAAGACAGTCTCATAACATTGCTATTGCGTATAACATGAACAACCTCTGTCATTTTAACTTGAAAGAGTATGAGAACTAACAGCTCAAACATTTAACTCTCTAACTTAACATTTTAATTCTTTAAACCAGGTAAGCCAATCTTGGACTCAATTAGTTTATTAAGTGACCAGTTCTGGAATAGTCCTCTAAGTGTTTCTCCTCTAAAGTAGTAAGGAGAAGACTAAAGGAGAACATAACAAGCAAGTAAAGGATACATCATAGCCATTACTGAATCAACCCTTCTCAACTGGCTGCTGATTGTTGCTGGTGTTATTTCTGCTGGACTTTCTTAGCTGGACCAGTTGCCATTCTTTCCTTTGGGGTATCGGCCTTGCACTCAGACCGAGGCTTGATTGGTCTTGTGTAGTTGGGTTACTTTCCAATTCCGGTGGTGTGATGGCTAAATCTTTGCAGATCTTAGGAATGTCTCCTGGCAAATTGCATGAGAGCCTCCTGCCCTGCCAGATGATGATAAGATGAAATGGAAATCCCCATCTATATGGGATATTCATTTTTCTTAGGAGTAGGGTGAGAGGTCTGAGTTCCCTTCTTTTAGCTAGTGTTCTCTGTGAGAGGTCTGCATAAAGCTGGATGTCCGCATTCTCATATTTGATAGTTTGTTGTTCGCAGGCTTGTTTCATAATTTCTTCCTTTGCTTGGAAATTTGTGACGCGGACTATCACATCCCTGGGCGGTTGCGATTCCAGGGGCTTAGGGCGAGGAGCTCTATGAGCCCTGTCAATATCCACTTTGGCGGGTATCTCTGTGTATTTAAGAAAGTTGAATAGATCCTGTAGATACTGCTCAAGGCCAGAAGGTGGTATTGACTCTGGGATCCCTCTGATTCTAATATTATGCCTTCTGCCCCTGTTTTCTGCATCGTCCATTTTTTCCTCAAGATCTTGGATAACTTAATTCTGTTTAAGTATGATATTTTGCATGTCTGTTAGCGCTACAGCTTGTGCATCTTGTGTATTTTCTACTGCTTCCACCCTGTTGCCTATTTCTGACATCTCCTTCTTGAGGTCACTAATTTCATCCTTGATGCATTGTTTTACTTGTGTGACCAAGGTAACAAAGTCTTTCTTGGAAGGTAATGATTCAAATAGGGCTTTGGGCACACTTATGGAATCCACTGCAGTTTCTGAGTCAGACTCAGAAGAGGAATAAGCTGCTATAGATCCAGGATTTTCTGTAGTA